>NW_019102925.1:0-235910 GCF_001856785.1 Myzus persicae | reverse complement strand
GGGGGGGTGAAAGACAAAAGAGCTGCTTCAGTATAGGACGTGTTAGTATTTAGATGGAGGTGAGTGTATGCCACCTAATGTAATAAATACGTAGATATACTTACTTTGATGAAGTCCCGATTAAGATAAATGCGCATGACTATTTTTTCTCAAATATTAATTATTGTAGTAATTAGTTGATTCTGCGTTATTATGTTTTACTGGACTTAAAAGACTCCCCTTACTAATTTATTATCTTATTTGATGACAATGATTAACTGTAATATATATTAGGTATATGTATATGTGAATATTATATCAACTAAGTATTATAATTTATCGATTTTATAAAAAGGTAGCAATTATAAATAATTGGTCCAAATTGGTTGAAGTTTTTAGGTATGATATTTCCAGGACTGATCCAAATTGTCAGTGTACCTACATAATAATAATATATACGAGTGATTATCTTACACCTGATACATTTTGTTAACCATTTTAATTTACACTATTGCCGTTTGATAATTGGGCAATATACCTTATTGTGCCATAATATATTCTTGATATGATATTTATGTAATATAGTATATTTATTGTTAATATTACTTATATTAAGGGTATTGATAATTATTAAAATGTAACGAAACATTGTCATTATTGTTATTTTTTTTTTATTTACTTTAACTATATCGTATATAATGGTAGTCCATAGTAAGTTTTTGTAGTTTATTTCCATCTTTAGGATACTTTTGAAATCGTATGTGGTCCACATAAATGGAAATATTCATTTTAAATACGGAAAACCACGAGTGGACGAAGGAAAAATTAGCGCTTTCCTTGATCGATAAGAGAAGCGTCACTTCCGTTATCCGCGATGTACGCTATTCCGCTCAGGCTGACATTAACGTTTGAAATCGAACAGCATTTTTTGAAATCGAACATTATAATCGTTAATATCAAACAGCGTGTCTGACCGGAACAAAAATACGATTTTTATAATAGTATTACTATACTCTGACGGAGTAACATCGATAATTAATGTGCACGTCATGGCTTAATTTGTTTTTTATTTCGTAGTAAAATCATATTAATTTGTGCTTAACTACGCACTAAGTGACAATAATATATTTGTTAGATTACAATAATACTGTACCTGTGAAAACATAATAGTATATTGTTAATAATTAACGAACTGTTAAGCATAGGGGCTAAATAATATTGATTAACAACTTTATGAAATCTACGGTGGATTTCCTGCATCCGGTCAAAACGGGTGGCAATAATTTTTTACCATGATTTTTCTAATGGGGGTCCAAACGTGCTTTGTCCCTTTCGGTGATTACTCTTTTAAAACTATTTGGACATTTCGAATATACCGTGCAGATATTAATATTATTATTGTAATATTATTTTACAACCACTGACCTTTCGGCTTTATTTTATTTTACGGTTGGGTGGTTGGCTGCAGCCCCACCTGCACATTTACTATGACCATCACTCTGCAGATTGTTTCATCATCGTCGTCGTATACTACGTGAATTCTTTATTAATGCTATTGTACTAAGCTTGTTTATGTTGGCTGAGTAAACACGCATGCAATATTTATGTCGTTTGTACGCACCAACCTACCATTATATTATGAATGTATTTATTATTATTTGTGTTTCTATAATACCTATATTAAAATTTAGTTTTTGATCGTTTATTGTTAGAGTTTTTACCACAAGAGCGCTTACGCTAGAGATTATAGAAAACATTAATAAATCAGTTGGTAAAGTATATTTATGGAAATAATTGACAGTTACGAGTTACGAACATTTTTTGATTTGTCAGCTTACTATCTATACCAACTAAAATTGTTGTACCTATGCTAATATTAATGTTGCATATTGAAATCCTCGGAACCAAACAATTTTAGTTAAGTATTTTTTTTTCCTTATGGTGACCACTATAATAATAATCTATAGTGACATTTAAAATCAAATTATAAAATGGACACTATAGCTAAAGTAAGCCTTTAGACTGTACTGCACGTATTGCATTGAAAAACGACGCTATACTGATTGTGTTCCCGTTTATCGGCTTTTATGAGATTTTTTTTAAATCCACCATTTTTTTTTTTACCTTGCGTGTCTCCAATGCATAATAGCCCCGCGTATCTCGAGGGCTGGTGACCTCGATATTATAATATTACATATTCCGCTGAAACCATTAACCGCCCGTGGTGATTTTGATCTCCCCCGAGGTATGAGAGGACAAAAAAAAACGTTTTACATGAAAAGGATAGCATAATAAAGAGTTGTGGAGCAAAACCCTGGTCTGCAGTTTTTGAACGTTAAAAAAGTCTAACAAAACTCAAACTTGTGAACAGATTTGACCCTATTTTGTTTTATATGGTCAAAGAACTAAAAAAAAAACATATATCTATTTGAAAATGATTGTTTTCAATAAAAATTAATATTATTTAACGGCAAGTATAAATATTACATAAGTATACAATAATATATTCTAAATATTCCAATAATTAATACAGACATTTTTTGTGTCTAAATAGTAATAATATTAGTAAAAATATCACGATTTTATGGCTTTAAGTCTTACAAAAGTTGATGAGTTTCAAAATACTTTCGTTTGGTTATATTTCGTATAGTTATTGTGCAGTTGGGGTAAGTCTATTTCAAAAATAATAAATAGCAGTCTATACATAAAATTGAATATATTGATGTACATTTTAAGTTGTATGAATAAAAAATGTGCCTATGTGTGTCAAACCTCTCCCCGACATACACTAAACTCCCCTTACACACACTTCAGTTATTATCTTTGTTATTATCTTAATTGCGTAAATAAATATACCTAACACCAGAATCTACAAAAAAAATGAAAATGCCTTTATAACTATAAATATTAAAAGCTCAATTAATATGTATTTTGAAATTTAACTTTTTTTAGTTTAACATTTTTCGAAATCTTCTATTAAACACGACGATAAGAATTTTTAGAAATCGTGCTATTGTATAAAATATTTATTATGATGCACATACAACTTTGTTTTGTCTTCGATTAATTAATCAGTATGATTTTCAAATTATATTTTTACTAGGCACATATATTTGGTTTGGGCAGTTTTCAAGAACGTAACATGGTGAAAACTCCTAGAAATGACAAGGAATATCGAAAACCTCACTAGAATTTATGAACTACTTCAATTATTTTACTTTTAAATGAGTGATCCTACCTACAATATATTTTTTTGATATATTTGCTAAGTATCGTAAAGTATCTATGTGGTTTTTCAGGGATATCTCAAAAACAATAATGAAAATAATTATTAAGCCCTTTACCGGTAACTCGACGACTATGTTAAATAGTTAAGCGTAGGCATGCATCTAGTATATTATATACTATACTATAAATCCTACCTTCTCAACATATTACTCTTCCATATTTCTATTTGTGAGTTCAATATAATATTTGTTTTATTTTGTTCACCATTATTTCATTGACATTTTTTTTTAATATAACTAAGTTGATTTCCCTTTTATAATTATTACGGTTAATTTTTGATTTTTTTAATTTCTTAATTAATTTCTTCGGTTTAATTACTTATTTGATAAACAATCGAACGTTCTTGAATCTTTGTGTATTATGTTTTTATAATTTCTATATTTTGTATTATATATTTATATAGTAACATCAAACCCCCAAGGAATTCTACGAGATAAGCCTTTTTCAATCTTACATTATATTTTCATTATTACATGTCTTTACTCTTTTGTGGTTTTGTCATCGTACAAAATAGTACAGAATAATGGTACCTAGTGACTTTTGGGTTTACTTTTTAATTAATTAATTATGATAGTTATCTTTCAATGACCTACTGAGGCCTAATTAATTTGGTATTTAATGGTTTAGGACTAGGAACTCAATGTCCATGTCAATAGACAAATTAGTATCCTGTGTCATTTTTACTTTCGTAGTGTTGTAGGCCCAATGCCAATTATATATATTTTTTTGTTTGATTGCTTTCGAAATAAATAGTTAAGACGTTATTACACAGAAATTATACAGAAATCACGTTTTTTTTAAAAGACAAAAAAGTCTTCTTTAGCCAAAAAAAAGTGACAACTGTTCTCAGTACCTTACAATAAATCAATAATTTAAAATTATTTTGTTAAACATGATATTCAATTAATTTATACTTGAATAATGCAAAATAAAACTTCTCTAGTTTATAAACTGACATTATGAAATGTTTATAAATATTAAGCCGTAGTTTTATTTGTAACATTATTTAAAAATGACGGGATTGTCGAGTAAATTTCAAAGTTACCTTAATCGCAAAGTCACACAGCCAAAATGTTATTTGGAAACGATAAGTGAAAACACTTTTTAAGGGAGACAGAATCATTCAAATTGAATGTCAAATATTTTTGTATAATATAATGTCGTACAATACGTGACTTAAAGTATATAATATGATTATCATTTTGTTGGTAGTTATACTCATCGCAAAATATACTATATATTTAGAGGCTGTTATATCCTTACGACTTCTGGTGTCTGGGAATTAAGTTGGTGTTTTGTGGAGTGCGTTCCTCAAACTGGAATTCGGCAATGGTGTCGGCCGACTAGAATTTATTAAAGGATTTATCTGGCAAGTTTTAAATTTTAAATGACCGTATTATTTAATGGATCAACTAAAAAGTTTTTTACTGAATCCTAATTGAATCCGAAGAAATCACAGACGACTTGTGATGGGTGGCCGGAAACATGAAATCGCTCAAGACCATCGGTGCTGGGGGATTTAATATTTTCCTAATATACCGGTGGTGGGTCTATACAATAACTGTGAGTAAAAGGAAAATAAATCCAAGGGTTTATCGCTATAAACAAATATTTTTTTTTTTGAAATATACTGTTTACTCAAGTTTTTCTTCCTTATGCTTTGTTTTTATGACAATGAATAAATAAAGTAATTTCCCGTCGTGCCCGGTTTGAGATAAAAAATAAAATTCGATAAAGCTTTATTTTAAATAACTCCCTTGGCCTTTATAAGCTTATACAAGCGACGCGCATCAAGTGCTTTTGAAAAGCGAACCTATTCTCTGAAGAAGAAAAGAGGATAGCACAGTAAAAAAGTCTATCTTTCATTTTAACAACAGTAACAACATCGTCGATACTCGTTTCTGCCAATCTCCACTACAATACGGTCAGCAAACGATTGAAATACCATCATATAACTTCCTACCGCTGTAGTTCGATTAATATTTAAAAGAAACTGTTGGCTGTAGAAACCATAGTAAAATAAAACTCATATTTAGCTCAACACCCTAGTTGGCAAAGTAATAACACCTAAAAAAAAAAAGTCGAACGTCTTTATTTCACACCGGTATAATAGTTATGTGATTGTAAATTACAACCTGTGACAGGTCGGCTGACAGCTGTGCCTCATTACCGGGTTGGCAGTGTTGAAGCTATATATTTCAGCACCCCCCAACTACCCCGCTGAGCCACATGAGTTATTGTAAAATATTGTTGTCGAGGGGCCAAACATAGATATTATTGCATTCTAAACTGTTGTGTGCGCACCCACCCGGTTGTAAATAGGGGAAAGGAGGTGACGATTCCACTGCGTCATTCGCATATACACGCGTTCTATGATATACACAAAAACAATATCGTATGCGTACACCTTATATTTCGTCATTATTTTGGGCATGTTTGGCAGTGCAGTCGAATGTTTTGAAATGACATGTGAGCTGAAAATGCCTTCTGCTATTCGGCAAAATGATTTGATAAAATACGAAACATTTGGATTTTACTGCAGGACACACATTTACACACACATACACACACACACATATATATATATATATATATATGTGATAAATGATAATATTACGGTGCATTTATTCACGGTAGACAGTGTCTCGCATTGTTTTTATAATTAATTGTATATCAATCATTTCGATTTAAAAGTATTTTATTATTTAACTTTGCTCAAATCATTTGGAATACTGTAATTATTGTGTAATCACTGTCATTGAAAAAACTGATAAATTGAAATATCTTAAAATAATCATTGAAAAGTCTAGTAAATGTGAATCATCTATACATTATTTCGCCAAAATATATCACGAAATTCAACTATTGTTAGTATATTATTGATATTAATCACTTCGAACAATTTATTTGGCAATTATTCCATATGTTATTTTAATCTGAGATGGTATTTAAGTGCTTTAATTACCACTTTGAATAGTGTAATAAAATTATTTCTATAAAAGCCAAGACTTTATCCTTCTCAAGTTTTACACTCCTTGTTTAATGTATTCACCATTCATAAATTATACTACACGAAGAAGTAAAACTCCTACAACAAGTATAAAATAAATAAACACATCTTACATAAAACTGAATTTAGATATCTTTTTTTATCTATATCTAGATAATTTATACTAATCAAAATTTGTATAAGTGTTTTACTGTAATATTACAGCAGCTTGAGTCTAATAAATAAACCTACAAATTAATTTAAGTAAAACATGATATGTTATTTAAGTTTTATTCTATTTCCACTTTTTTTAATTGGTTCCACTAATAACAACTTATGAGGAATATAACATTACATTTTCAAGCTTTCTGACTTGACGAAAATTGTATTATCGAAAATTACTTTTAAAAAATTAGACAATCAAAATATTATTTTGAGAAACGAGACTTGTATGGATCATACTATAAACCTATAAACATTTGGAGAAAATATCAAATATCTGCTCAGCCTCAATTTGTAAACATAATAATAAATAAATCGATATTTTCGAAAACGTTTTACCTAATTTTACTAACTTATTTTTATGTTTTGTTAAAAAAAAGTATATACCTAACTAAAATTTTACTTTTTAGTATACTATAATATTAATCATTTATATGTCGAGTGTTATTCTATGCTTTGAATTTATTGGTTATATAGTGTTTATATTTAAATACAATGATAATAATAAATTAAATACTTTAAGATTGTGTTAACAATTTTATTTAAAATACAAATACTGTAAAACATTCAGACATAAAACTATTCTATTCATTGTTGGATGCTTTTTTATGATCAAGTTGTTGCCTTATACTCACATTTTATTCTACACCAGATTTCAAATTTATCTATTTATTATTATTATAGGTTTATTTTGTATAGGAAAAACATGAATGAAATATTGAAAAGGTGTAAATATAATGCAATAAAATTGAAGGAGTTGAGTGAATGATTGGCTGTTCGGAAAAAAACATCCCATCATCGCTTATTTATTCGAATGTATGTGTGAACAGCGTTTACATTGTATACAGATAGACGGATAGTTGAATAATATGAATGCATATAAATATAGCAAGCACTATTTAAACAACTTAAGGATTATTAACTTGAAAAATATTAGTGATTTTTTTCTGAATAGGATAATAAAGTTGAATATTGTTAAAATAAATACCAATTGGATGGTTATCTAATACCATATTTTGTCTACGACAAAAATTATTTCATAATAACAAAAAAAAAATCAAGAAATTTAATTAATTTACCTAGTTTATATTCTGGTTATTAATTAATAATTTATCACATAATATTTAGTAGTTACGTGTATAGAACACGTACCTAATATATAATTAAAATATACTTTAATCTTATACGTAAAAGTGAGTTAATAATAGTAGGTATGTTACAATATGCAATAAAACAACACCAACACACATTTTACTATCGGTACTTAATGTAATTGGGTGTAATAACACTTTGTAGGTAATGAATTAGTTTTATTAGTTTTTGTGGTTCAGAGGCAACATGCTAAGAACTTTGCGTGTTAAATACTATTCAAAGAGATATTTCAGAATAATGTTTCCTCCTCGGAATAGCGTTCATAAGCTGACCATAATTGATAATTACACACCATTTGATTCAACACACTTGTTCGGTGAATTCAAGTGTATAAATTATTATTAAACTGTAGGAGCTCCATCCTAGTCTTAACCCTTACAATCCGAAAAATAATGTTTGTAGAGCGGTTAACATTTCGCTTAAACTTTCTAGCCCTTTGGCTACTCATTTTGAATATGGATAGTTTGTGACTATCGAAGATTAAATAGAAAGGCAAAAAAAAAATACACTCGATACTGATTTCTAGTATAGACATCGTGTGACTAATACTGTGTTTGGAATTCTTATTCCTGATTTTACAAAATACAAACCAATGATAATACATTAAATAACTAATAGTCTTAAATATATCAACCGATGTTTAGAATTTTGGTATTAAAGTTTTACGATGTACTTATTATTATTATTATTATTCACAATTTTAAACTTGGTTGCATTCGAAACCTTTTTAAAAGTAATATTTGTTCAGCATTTAATAATAATATATTCCAAAGTTTATCTTATCTTGAATTGATTAAGAACTTTGAAAGTCCAAAGTATATGTGTATGGAGAAATGCAATGATGTTTCACATAATATAATATGATTGTTACCTAATTGTATTTTACTACATACGAATTGTACATAATTTGATGTTTCAAGCATTTTAATTTATTTATTTATATTTTATTTATAATAAAAATAATTTTAGAGATTACGGGGCCTCACTGATATGACTTGTGTGGGGACCATAAAATCAAATATAATTTTATTATCGTAACTTGTTTCTTTTTTTAACAACTTAGAGAGTTTTAGGATAAAATTTCTCATACTGCATAATATATAATATATGTCTGGGATCCAGTTTTATTTATAACTCTAAAAATTCGTTACTGCAGTGTACATGTTTTTGACAGAAGTTATATAAATATGAGCGAAACGTTTGAAGTGTCGCGGCGCACGTGCTTTTCACTATTTTTTTTTTCATTTACCCTCGTACTATACTCTTTCTTTCTTATGAATATTTGGCTACCACCATCACTATCGCAGTGTGAACTTCACAATACATCCCCATGGATTTTGTTTGACAAAACAGCCGAATTCGCGAGCAGAGTGAAAAATATTTTAGACCACAATAGGTATTCACCATTCACGTCGTTGCCACTGGTTTCCGCTGGTAAACGCATATTACATTAAATTATGTACCATTCATTTAAAATGCATTATATTATACATAAAACATGTATATAATAGATATGTTGTAGTTACTATAAAACGTTGTGCCAGGGATGTCTTTCTCTGGTACCAACAGCGTGTGTCAGTGACAGATTAATAACAGGCGGGGGGAAATGAGAGGGGTCTAATGCTTATAATATTGTTATAGACAAGACACTATTAGTTAGTTATGCCTATAGTTCAATTTATTTAACATATGTTGAAATAAAATGATAATAAAATATATTTTACTTTGACCTGGTAGTAAATATACACGTAGTAAGTAATGAAACGAGACTATTTCGGCACGCGTACCTAACCTATATGTAGCAGGGCAAATGATAAGTATTTTGGAAAGTCATCAAAATAGTAAGGCCTATGTACGTATATGGCAGGACTCCGAGATAATACAGAACAAAAGTAAGATGACACACGCATCTTGGATGTTATATTTAAACATGTGTTTATTTTAATTTATTTACTTTGTGTATGTATATAGTATGTTCATTAAAATAATAAAATATATAAATTATACGATTTACCCACAGACTTTTATGAATTTCAATTCAGGGAGTGCTAAATTATTTAATAGGTACATGATGTTTTCATATTCTTGAAGATCTGAAACAATAAATTAATATAAAATATGACACTTTTACATACATTTGTACATTATCTATATGGCTATATTTTGTTTCAATTAATTTTGGGGGTATGATGTTTTAGTAATTCTGATTCAAATATTACGAGAGACTTGTAATTATAAAAAATATAATGAGTGTTTTTTTTTATTCGATTTAATAGCTGATGTTGAATACTAACAAAACATATTTGTTAAATTTACTCTATTTCAGTTTGATATTATTTTTATTAATACTTACAACCGCAATATTACATGACATTGATACATATATATATATATTACATGATATTTTCATTGGCATAAAACACATTTATATATTTCGTATAATAAATTACACGTATATACTATATAATATGTATTTTTAATGAGTTTCAAATTATCATTATGCACTGTGTACCTATTTCAGTGATAGTTTTTGGAATCATTTAAAATATGACTGTTAGGAATAAAAACGCTGTAAAAATGTAAATAATAATTTATAGTAAAAGAAACATTAATTAATTTTACTAAAGTATTGTTATCGGGCACCACAAAAATTGTTTGTTCTATTATTATTATTGTATTTATTTATCCCCTCATAATGAATGTGAAGTTGGCATATGGCGTACACCCACACTGACGCGTTACCGAAGGCGTAGGGGTGTACCGGAGGGTGTACCATGTACGGACATAAGGCATTATATCGAAATTATTAAATTTGGCGTCAACATGGTTCTTGGATTAATTTCAGACAACCTCTTTGGATTATTTACGACCAGCTGTTTTGCTAGGAATTCCAATAATATCCCGTGTATGATTTAAGTGAATCAACAGCACCACCATCTACACCACTGTGTGCGGCTTGTGAACAAAGCGATAAACCAGCCATTTCTAACAGCCACGGAAAGAGAATCGCGTTAAAGTTGCTTTCGTGAGATCCTTTCTCCGGCTAATCGGTAATCCTGAAATCACAAGGTTACCGATTCTCACCATGTTTGGTATTAAAAAACGGTTGTTGCAAAACTTCTGGAGTATTTTTTCCTTGTAATATCGAATACGGTAATTGGTGGAAGCGACGTGTCTTGAAGTGTGAATCAAAAACAACTGTTTATATGAATGTTTCGTCATTTTTAAATCATGATAATAGTATTTTATATCAACATACATGCGTACAATAATAATAAGTAAAGACAAATCACTGAAATGTATAGGGCTTTATGAGGCGATTTGGAAAGTGATCTTTGTACCTATTTACATGAAGGTGAATACAATTACTTCAAATAAATTTATTCTAATTAGTTTTATAAATTGTATTTAAAATATAAATTAAACAATTAATAAGATAAACAATGACTATAAATGTATATTTTAGTTCCTCTATATGTCTTAGAATTATAACGCCTTAATAGTAGTATCAGACATATTAAAATCGAAGTGTTATCATAAAATAAAGAATATAGTAAAAGTGTGTAATGACTTTATGGTTGAAATTCTAGAAACAATTACGGTATTCTACATCTTATTAAAAATAATTGAGAATAATTATTATGTCCGTAATTTGTTAAGAGCTTTTTTTGCCAAGCATAAATTATGCTTGGAAATAAAATATATTAAAATTAGGAATCATAATTTATAGCAACATTATAAAAACTCAAATTTTTTTAAATATTAAAAACATTCTGGTATTACATAGCTGGTTCTTGAAATGTGATAAATAATTGTTTAATAAATGTTCTCAAGTCCACCTTAATTGTTTATTATTACCTATTTATTTATATTTAATAACTGTAGGACAGCGATTTTACACCGCGGGAATTTAGAGTCTGATCTGGGGGGGGGGGGGGGGCACGAAGAAAAGAAATGTTCAAAAGGTCTACTGCAGCGGTTCCCAACCGGAGGGGGGGATCCGGGGGGGGGGGGAGAGAGATATAGTGATGATGGAATTATGAAAATAATTTTTTACAATGTGTAAAATTGAAATCACTATGTTAGTTTTCAGATTATTGGGCATTGATAACAATTATATATTAGGTATAACGATAGAGTCGATGACCGATGTATTAGTTATATTTTATGTTAATATTTTTTTTTTTTTTTTATATTATTACTTCGTAAGTTGATTTATAATACATAATACAAAATAATGAAAATAATAAAAGTTAATAGTTGTATATTGTATAATATATAATTAATTTGAATGTTTTATTTGTAGCGCTCACAACAATAAAAAAAAAAAATCGCCTAAACTCTAATTTAAATGAAGAATGAGATTTTAGTACATTTACAAGGGGGGCGTAGAATGAAAAGGTCGGGAACCGCTGCTGTAGGAGATGTGGTACGGAAAACTGTTTTAATAAACTACTACATTTTGCATCACCTAAGTACTCACAGTGGTAGAACACGTTAAAATGTATATTAACAATAATTATACAAAAACGAAATGAAGTTGAAAAATCAAAAATTCACATATAATTATATCTTATTCATTGTATATTTCTTTGTAATTTAATACTACCAATATTATGTTATATTTAATGATTAATTAATATAGATGAGAACGATGATTACAAACAACATTTGGATTGACCTTTAGTGGCATACTTAATGAGGTAGTTAGATCACTATTTTTCACTATAGTTTTGTCTGAATAAATTTATTAAAACAAAATATCTTTTTATTGTATAGATTTTTTTTATTATTCGCTGTTTTTAATTTATTCCGTTGGGCTTAATTGTGTTTCCCCAGGGACAACTCACCTTTCGGATAATATCGCCCCGGGGACAAAGGTTTTGTGTATAAATGACATTCGTTCCGAACTTCGCTTAAACGATCGCTGTTATATTATTATACCTGCTAAACAGATAAATATTTAATAAAATAGAATAGAATAGCATTCAAATTAAAAACAAATCAATTATCCTTTCTACAAAAGTCGTTAGCTTTCTATATATCTATTGTAATAGGATCCTAACAGTAATTGTTGTCTTATCGAAATAAAAATATGTAATGAAATGTAATTTGGTTTGAAAATGAAATAAAATAATACTCGAAATTACATAATCGGCTGAGGTTATAAAAGTGATTACGATTAAGATCACCATGCAAATATAATGGGCACTATTTTAAAATATTTATGTGCAATTTATGTTTCAAGAACAATCGGATATAAGATAATAAAAATGTGTGACGGGCCACACAGAGAAAAGAAAGGGATTATTCTTAAATCGTTTTGTTTTTCTAGGTGTTTTACTGAGGACCTTGGGGGGAGGGGATTTATTATACCCACATTGCCAATGTTCATTGTGAGTTTATCCTTAAAAATAAAATTTTACTATTATAGTTTTGGCATACACCCTGTCATAAATATTAGCATCTCGTTTACAATACATTATCTTTGATCTTGGACTAACGCGTTATTATAATGTACATCCCTCACTGCAAAATAATCCTATACCTATAAGATTAGAGTATTAACGGGGTAGAATATATTTTGGAAATATATCGTAAATCATGTTTACAACTTATTTTTAAATTTTTTATCTTAATATTTATAATACATTAAATATTTTAGTGTAGCCGTAATGTTAGTGAAACATATGAGTTATCAAACATTTTAATATTTATGGTACCTATATAATATGATTGAATCTTAGAATTTTTTGATTGTCAATAATATATATAAGTACAATGTACAATAAATAATTGTATGGACTTTATGAAACTAAAAATCAAAGTACCTAATGATATTTATTGAATAAGGTCCAATTTGAATAAGAATTCGATAGTTTAAAATGTGTATATATAAATATCAAGCAACATTTATTAATAGTATTATCCAATGTCCAAAACAGTGTCAAACATGTTGTCATGGCATTTACTTCCATTATGTGCAGAAATATTATGTTGTCCTCTTACGAATACCTATACTTACTTTAATTTCCTTTACAAAAAAATTGTTCAAGTGAAAACATTTTGTTTATTTTTTTATAGTGATATTAAACGAGTCTTAGTAGGAATTATTGTGAAGATTATTGGCAAAGCGTCTTAAAATATAAGAGTCTAAAGTAGTACATTATTTAAAATAACTCTTAAAAAGAAAATTTTCAAAAATTCAGTATTTCGCTTTTACTTTTAATTAATAATTAAATCTATATGAAAATATATAACATGTACCCACCAAAGATCATAATAATAGTAAATATATTTTTCAGTCACTTCAAGTCTGATAGACGATATAATTGTATGTTAGTTGGTGCCTATTATTACGCCCCCTATTGTCTCTGCATCTGATAATGATTAAGAAATTCGGAAAGCCTTTTAAATTGTCTTCAGATAAATTCACTCCTAAACACTTATTTAATCAACGGATAAAACTTAGACTAGAACTTTCAATTTGTTTAAGTTAAAACAAAATTATTTCTTTGTAATTTGATTTTGTTTTTCTCGTAGCAAATAGGTTATAAATGTTTAAGATAAATTACTAAAATTGAGTATGTCGTTATACTTACTAACTTTAGAATTGAATTACCTAATTAATATTAAGAACTACAGGTTATGAATAATTTTGAGATGAGTCTGTCGAGGTGATAAATTGAACTTTTTACAAATTGTTAATGCTTAAAAAAGTTTAGCTGCTAGAAGAAAAATACACTACAATTAAATAAGTGGCTCCTTCATCAGACTCTACATTGAAAATGTTTACCCAAAGTACAACCTGTAAAATTATCGAATTATAATTCTTTTAATTTTAAACACAGTTTTTAATTATTATTGTTTCGACAGGCAAAAAGATTCCTCGTATACTGGTATTTATAATTAATTACTATCAACATCGAAATGTTTCTTAAAGACATTACACGCAGACACGCAGTACGTTTGTTTAGATCCGTATTTAAAAACAACAACGCGAGGAAATTACCATAATCTTTCTGGATCCACTACAGTGATTTGGTGTAATAATAATCACACGTAATTATAGCACCGCTAATGGCAATAGAATTTCCATTAATGTTGTCGCGATTAGCCCGTTAGTATCGTGAAAAGTAATGTGTAAAATACATGCATACATATACACGTATAAACTGTGAAGTTCTCCACCGCTAAACGGAAATTACAGTGAAACGTTTTAACTTTTGCGCAAGTAACGGCGTCGTTTCTGGAGGATAAAGTATGTTTAAATACGTGGCCATTTCCATCCATTAGTCGGATGCTCGGGAAATCTACGAGTCATTGAAACGCACACGCACGCTCACGCCTACACACATACGCGCGCCGGCACGAGTCGGATACGCACACCAGCACACCCAAAAACACTTTAAGAACCACTGTGTGTGCAGTGTATATAATATACATCACATGCAATCCCTTCGCGAAATCCGACGACTACGACGACGGGGAGACGCTTTAATCTCATCCCGCGGCCTTTCCCCTCAACCCGTCACCGCCGCACAATCCCTTCGTCGAGTTTAACAACAACTACTATGCCGACTCCATAATATCCACTCCGTGCAGCCCTCAACACCTTATTAACCACCTCTGATCCGTCGTCATTTGCTGCTCCGATCTCCGTAATAATCGTTGTCGCTGTATTGTTTTGCATAGCAAATTGACACGATTAAAATATCGCTAATATCGTAGTCGCATCACGCATCAGAACTGAAGCGACACAACGGTAGTAATTAATAATATCTATAATTGAAATGATACATCATAACTTTTTATGTGTAGGTACCAAGTACTGTTGTACAATGTTATGTTGCAGTCTTAGTCAAAATGATTTTAAAAGAACTGATCTTAATTAAAATCTACGCAGTGCCGCATCTGAAGCCAAACGTTATTTCTGTATTATCCCACTGACTATGTCCTATATAAACAACCAAACATTATTTTTTCGTCTTGAAGAAATGACAGAACGTATTATTCATAACACGACACCTCTTTTTTATGAATATAATATCATTTGTTATTTTGAATAAATTATTGTGGTTGTGGGTATCATATTCATTGTATATTGTGAATACGTACTAAATAATTTATTTACCTTAGAGTATGATCGACCAAGCCATCAAGGCACTGTTTGATGTGCACTGTATGTACATGGTTTCTAGTGTAACAAAAATAATATAAAGAGGCAAGAGCTACCGAGTACTGGTAATTTCGTATTATTTATCCAAAGCTGGTTATATGTTACTCAATGAATTTTTTCCTTGAATTTACCTGGTTAGTTGCTGTGAATGCATTACATATTATTTCAGACTTACAGAGCCCTAGGAAAGTTTTAGATTCAAGCTCTCGTTGTAAAACACAATTCAAACTCGTTCAAATATATTATTTTAATTATGTTGAGAGTAGCGTACCTATAGTAGTTGGTAATAAATAGAAAATATTATTAACTTGTCTGTATGAATATATTAAGACAATTATTTAAAATGGAAATTTGTATTCCCAATACTTTCTACTATAAATGTATGCCAAATAATCAATGCTATAATATTCTTTACTCTATAGTCTAATAATAATACATAAATAGGAAGTACTTGTACAGTTGTGGGGATTACATTTTTTTTTATAATGATAAATTTAATTTAAACAGTAATATAAATTGGGTAACATATAATTACTATAATATATCATTATACTCAGAAATTTTATTGTTATTTATATATTTTAGTTTAATTTATAATAGTTATTAATATTAAAATAAAGCAATTGTACTGCACAGTCATTAGTGTATTAATTGGTCTTCTATTACCTCTCTCAAATGAAAATATGAGAGTAAAAATGATGATACAACTTTGTAATCTCGAAGCCGATAATAAATTTAAATTTACATAATTAGATAAAACTTAAAGGCCGACCGTCTTAAATTAATTGTTTTATTTAATTTAACGTTTATTTTGCCGCTCTAAATATCTCTGGGTACAACGACGTGGCAATTAACGACGCCCGTGTCTGTTCTTGATATTAACGGCCTTTCTGTTACAGACTTCATTCTGGCAAAACTGCAAACAGGGTGAAGAGAAAGTGCATGTAAACGGTGATAAAAGGGAGAAAAATGTTAATTGCTAAAAGTGCATTTTGATAATCAAATCAACATATCGATTGATATTATTTTCTCTCTTCTAAAATAGATTAACATAATATAGGTACCAGAATGATTTGTGTTACTGTGATTAATTAAATACAAAGGATTGCAAAATTTGAACATATTATATTAAGGAATCATGGTTTTTATATATTATATTTGTTTATAATTTTTATAAAGATGTGCCAAAATGTTGTATTATTTTATCATTCAATAATAAAATGAGATAAAATTACCGAATAAATAGGATAGAATACACTTTAAGTCGTGTTTAATATTTCAAATGTATCTCAAGTAACTACCTAGGTAAATCAACATATGCCCATACAGCGTAATGGTAAGTTTTATTATTATTATTATGTATTTTATCACTTCGTACTATAATATGACTGTATATAGGTAGCTATATTTGTACTAGTCATATTATATTATTTCTCGTCGTATCTTTTTGTAACAGATATTTTTTATATTTTCAGTCACGTACGATTAGAATAAAAATATCTGGTCGATGTTAAATTTCACTATTCAGCGAAACGGTTGCTAACAAAATATATATCTTGGATATTTGTGTCTTGTATTATAATAGCGTCTCATTATATTTCCAACTGTATTTGTAGCAAAATACGTATTGTTTACTTTCTGGTTTATTTAGACAATTTCTGTATATTTTTGACATCTAATTTCATTTGAACATAATAACGTGTTTGAAAATAACAGTCCTTATATTTTAATAACTAACGCACTTAAGTGCTGGTTAATAACACTGTAAAATATTTCATATACAAACTAATTTATTGAATTTTATCCTTAAACATCTTATGGAATAAAAGAAGCTATTCACGCGCAGACTGAAAAATCTTTTCTGCATTATTATTGACCGAGTCTTCAAAATGTTGATAATTCTAACGTATAAAAATTTATTTCACATAAAATCTTGATTTGTAGACTAGAACCGACATAATTTTTACTCGTAATTAGTTGTGGATAAACGACGTCAGCTTGAGGATGATTTTACAGTTATAATATATCAACTAAAAATTAAGATTAAATAAAAATATTTAAACATGACTAAATAAATTTGATTGTTGAAAGAACTGAATGGTTTTCTTTTAAGATATATTTTTTAGGCAGGTTATTTTATGATTTTGTAAACCTAATAAGAAAGTGATTACATTGTTAGTTGAGTGGATCGAAATATAGTATATGTAACAGTTTCAAAATTATCTATATATATATTATACTTGTTTTTATTTTTGGAAGAAGGTACTTTCGTAAAAAAAGTACTCTAAAAGTTCTTTATAAAGATAAGAAATTGAGCACAGATGGTTCTTGAAATAGATCATTATTAGAATTGTTCAGTAGTTTTCTAGAATTTAAGAAAAAAACTCCGGACTAAAACGATAACATTTACTTTCATTACACCTGTTTTTAATAAAATTAAGTTTGGTGAACTAGTCTTTTTTTAAATAATTATTTTATATTGATACCTATTTGTAAATTTAACATTTTCAAATACTGTTATAAGTTATAACCAACAATTATGTGGCTATAAATAGCTACCTAATTTGATAATATTTTAAAACAATATGTAATTTATATTGAACCATTCATAAAATTCAATAATCATAATATATTTAGTATGTGCAGTGAAATACATCTCAAGAACGTTTTACATACACTTTAATAAGCTTTGTGCCATTTAAAAGTATTATAAAATCTTATTTACCGTTGATTTTAAAATTATCATTAATGATACAAAGTGAAGAACAGCTAAGACTTAACCACCCACTTTATATATTCGAGTTAGTAGACTTTTTAATAATGTTCACTTAACCAAATGCAAAAGATTAAGTTAATAGTGTATAATATTGTAGTAAAAATATATGACATATTCGAGTAATACTAAAGTAAAACAGATTAAAACCATTATTAAATAGGCACTGTTCATAGTGTGTGTAATTTTTGTTCTTCTTTTCGACATTAAAATTGATTTTTAAATTATGCTCTATGGTTATTAAATTTAATTAAATTTAATACAAATTCATATTTTTACACTAATTGAAAGATAAACACAGGTGAAAAGTTTCTCTTTGAATTCGATTTTATCTGAATATTCGAATTCCCACAATCATTATATATAGAAAACTTGGAAACCACTTACTTAAATTATACATAATATTACCTATACATATTTAATTAATAATCAATGAACATAGTCGTTATGTAAATCCAGAACATAATAGGTGGGTAGTAAATGGGTGTAGTAAACAAATAATTAATACTAACTTAGTGGTTATGAAAATCTTTTTTGTTTAAAATAAATCAGAAAAATATGATCTCGTCGAAAAAAAATCCGAATTTAATATTGAATTCGCCTGTATGTACTACATATATCATAATATTTTATGCTTGTAGACGGTCTGATTACTTTACATTTAACCCTCTGATTTACATTCCGATGATATCTTACACCACTCACCAAACGAAAACCCATGTGACTTATTACTTGTGAACTCTACGAGTAAACGCACATACATATAATATATTATTCCTCGTTTGTACCTAAATGTGATTAAGACGAAATAGTTATTAGTTAATGAGTTAGTAAATTACTATTTTATGAATCAATATAAATTATTACAAGAATATTATAATATTGACAAAAAAATTGTGTTTTCCAAAAAACAGTTCAGTTTATTATTATTATTTTTTTAAGAATGCTACATAATGTTTGATATTTGATTAAAAATAAAACGAAACTACAAGAAAATAAATATAGTTCACGGTTACTTTCAAAAAAAAAAAGTTGAAAACAAAAATTATATAATATAACCTACAATTAGATGGATCAAACGATAAGTAGTCTATATGCCATGATATTAATGCATGCATAACAATGTATAGGCACGTTTTCTGAAAGATAATACCATTCTATAAGACACTAAAATTGTTTAAATAATATATAAAGAAGTTGAAGAGTTATTGAAAAATAAAAACTATAAAATAAAAGTAATGGTTAGGTTATCCACATATAAATGATTATTGACGTTATCTATTAGTCGTTAAAATAGCTGTAAAGTTTAAACTTTTATAGACAATATGGTTACGGGGCTGTGAATTACATATAATGTATTTATATATATATATATATATATATATATATAATGTAGGTATACATGTCCAAAACTTTCCAATTCCCTAGTCGGCGCAACACCAGACGGTCGTTTAGAGACTTTGTTTTTGGGCAATTTGTAATTACACCACGTGATGCATAGAGATTGATCGATTTGAGTTAAATATTTGTTCAAAGGGAGAGATAAAAAAATAAAAACAAAACACTAACCTTTTTTTGAGCTTAATTACTGGACATTTGTAATGTACATAACACACACACACACACACACACACACACACACACTCGTACTGTACATAGGTCACTGGCCACGTACAAGTGTATACCTACTACAGTGACATCAAGACAAAAACAATGTCTATTTTATTATATTATAAAAGTCATTACGACGCCTGTTGGTTTAATTTAACGCTAGCTATACGTGGACGCTGTCATGGTCTGTGGAGGGTCTGTGGTGACTACACGCGTTTTATTGGTCGTTTTGTGTAATAACGAAGAAAAAGGGAACCCATGTAATCGTGGCGTATTAATATAGAAACCCTGACATTTGGTCACACTTTTCACCCTCAAATTGTGTTGTTGGGCAAAAAAAAAAATCTGAAGCAAATAATAATAATAACAATAATAAATAATATCGTTCAAACAATAACTCCTGATTTCATAGAAAAATTGTTACGATTCATGAGGTATTTACGGGAAAATACGAGACTTGTTTTTCTGTTATTTTTCACATTATTAGCGCATAATATAATAAAATACGAAAACAAGTGACTACAGGATAACACAGTTCTGTAATTTACGTGGTTTGAATTTTCCAAAATGCCATAGAGGTGTGACCCCGACTTGAATAAGAGAAAAAATAAAATAATTTGGATACAATTAAATTATATGCAACATACAACAACTGAAGGGTGAGTGAACGTGATGAGATTGATTGAACAAAAAAAAATAATAAGTTTGGTACGTGTTTATCCAAAGATCTCATCGAGTGTGTAGAGGTCTATATATACTGGTCTGATAATGGTTTGGAATATAAAAACAATTCATATAGGTACACAGGATATTTTGAAAATTCATAAATTATGGAATCGTCATTCTTTAGTTTTGCATGGGATCATGTTTAATGTTTATAAAAAAGATTAACAAGCTGTAACTTGTGTATACTGATCAAGAACGAATTAAAAGGTTCGCACAATATTAATTTTACATTATTTATGTATAATGTTTTAAAAACCAAATAATTTGACAAATTAATTTTAATGAATATTTAATTGAATGTAAATATGAATTGGAAGTATCTGATTTTTAGTATCACTTTATTATTCCATATTTCATTATATTTTTCATCTGACAAATAAATGAATTTAGCGTATTAATAGAAATAAAAATAGTAGGTGTTCAACTAAAATATAGTTATGTTGTTATTAAAGCATTTTCTGAAGACAAAAAATGATAATAATTCAGAAACTTTATTTATAATTAATTATGCCTATTCATTATGTAGTATGCATATTATGTAATATCATACTATACCTACCTTTAAATTAATACAATATTTTTTTTTCTGTTCATAATAATATTATATATAATATTCTAATAACAGTAAAAGGACGTTTATAAAATAATAATTATCATTATGTTCTTAGAAATCCTTTTAAAGCCAACCAAAAAAATAATCCACCAAAGACAGCCCGGTGTTCTTGATTGGGACAACCTATTGTACACTATCACAAACAGTCAATTTATTACTATTATGAAAATGTGTCACTTTATAGACCATGCGTGTGTGTAAAATATCGTAAAGTGGTAGTTCTTACATAAACTCCCCTTGTCAGAGGAATAAATTATATTCGTAAAATATTATTAGTGGTGGTATAATAGTATCCTCCCTGTAATTTATCAGAATGAATTTTATACAATTATTTCAGTTCTCTAAGTTCTCTTTCAATCAAATTCTCATTTGGTTGTATTTAGGGTCTGAACGAATCCAATATGAATCATACTATATTTTTAATTACTCCGGGTCTCCTGGGTTGGCCCTACGAGAATGGTTTCGGATAAATTACATATTTCTTTCGAGTTGACGTTCCTCGCAGTTAATCAATATAAATTTCCCTACAGGTTAAATACAAAATCAACTATTTTTGTTTGAATTTAATAATGATGACAATTTACAGCGTAATTATAATGTAATATAGTTTATTATAGATATTCTCATCTTTATCAACAAAACCAAAAATATATTTATATGCATATATTTTCTATAACGATAAATATATTCCACAAATACTATACTTACCTACTTAATAATCACAATTATTGAAGTTTTCTTCACAAATACACATTACAATTTTTAAAATATAAAACTAGAACATGTTTCAAGTGTAGAATGAACGTTTGCGCCTATAAAGTATTAAAGTATCTAAATTTAATAAGATGTATCTATATTTTCGCATAAATCATTCGTAAAAAGTCAAAACACGCAAGTGCTGCACTCGCATGCGGGTTGGTATGATAGAATATAAGGAAACGTAACGTACGCAATACCTGAAAAACTACAAAACTCTAAAAAATCTGATTTTGTATTATTATTACAATACATGGCTGCAGAAACACAATATGCAATATTATTAAAGCAATTCTCAAACAGCGGAAACCAGTGTAGTCGAAGACTTACTCGTATGCAGTTGCATATATTATGTGACACAATCTCACGTTGTTGGCTACCGTCAACTGCAATAACGTGGACGAGGTGTGAAAACTGGAAAGAGGTTCAGGAGGGTGTACAGGAAACAACTTACTCTAGTCTCGTATCTTTTGAATAAATATAAATACCATTCTTGACTGCCGTAATAATAATAATAATAATATGGACTATGGGTGTTGTACAGCGAAATGTTAAGGTTGGCCAAGTGCAAAAACTCGTAATATTCAACTCATACGCCCTATAGGCTATAGGTATATATATATAGCAGAATGGCCGCTAAAAGAGTAAATATTATACACACATTATATTATACACATTCTAGCAGTCTCCGGAAAGGATTTTCCACTCTATTTCTTTCTCCTTTTATTGTCGTTGAATAACATATAATATGACCCGAACGAAATTTTAAGCACACACTCCCGAACTCAGGCACTGCAATGTATGTATAAATTATATGTTATTATTTTTTTTTTTATTATCATCATCACCATCATAGGTGTGTGTAGCAAGTGTCGTTTTTTAAGCCTTTACTACTCGTATATAAATTATTCATAGCGTGCTTGTAAGGTGCTCGCGCGCGCGCTCGCATGTGTGCTTGTGTGTGTGTGTGTAAAAACCTTTGTGGTCTCCATCAATATTCGATGTGGTATTATTCAGTGTACTACAACGCTGGTAGAAAGAATATACGTCGTGTTGTTCTCTGATGTTATGACGGTTGCTTTATTGTAAATATAAAATAATAATAATAATATAATGTTATTGCGGACGCAACACTTGGCGCGATCGGGCGGGCGATTTCAGGAGCAATAGTGAATGTGCTGCACTCTTCCGTCGGACTTTCGACTGGCTGACGGAGCTTTTCACCGCTTGAAAGCGTTATAGGTACCTGTTGTATGAATCATTTTCGTTCGTTTCTCCTCGAAAACATATCGCGACATAGTGGTAAGTGGGTATATAAAGTCATAAACATAATAAGTTTCGTGTCGATTAGGATCATGAACAATTTACAATATTAATATTTTTATTTTAAAAAATATTATCAAATATACCTTAAAATATTATTAAATAATATATTTTAAATAATTTTGTTATTTTTTAATATGGGTACCTAACCTACTGCCTACATAATATTTTACATCTAATAATGATACATGATTTTAGAACTGTTTTCATCCACCTTTGCTTTTAAATAGGTATTTCAAAGTTTGTTTCATCAAATAAAAATTTCATAATATGGCTAACCTCATATTATACGACGTCACCAGGGCTGGGCAAGATACCTCAAAAAAAGTATCTAAATACAAGATACAAGATACATTTATGACTAGTATCTAAATACAAGATACAAGACACTATAATATTTTTAAAGATACTAGATACAAGATACATGTATCTGAGATACCTGTAAGATACAAGATACTTAATATATTTATTTATTTTTATTAATTTCTTAATTTACCTTCGATATAATTTTATCATATATAATATATATTATATTATAGGTTATAAATGTATAATAATACGGTATGCATTGATCATTAACAATATAATTTTAAATAACATTAGATACGCTTAAAACAATAATAATACTAATAATAGACAAACGAAATAATAGGTAAAAAGATTTACAGTCTATAAAAAAATTACGTACACAATAAGAAAACGTTCTCTTTACATGTTACACACATAGCTTTTACATTAGAATTTACATTTATTATTTCATCAGAATTTAAAATCGTATAATATTTGCCATCTAAGCATTTTGGAATATTAACATTTTGGTTATCCATGTTTTTAATAACAGATATATAGATATTAAATTAATATTTACAAATATTAAAACAATGCACAAAATATAATTTTTTCGTCACTTTGTCAATCTACACAAACACCGCACATATGCATAATACGCACGAGACAGACAGAGAATATGAACGAACAGTCGTCAGTCGGCGACCGGTGATCAATGAAGTCTTATCGCTGATATAATATTATCGCCAGACACCAAAGTTACTTTAATCTAATATATTATTATCTAACATATTATTACTAATTGGGCAATTGGGAAAATTGTTTTTTTATTTTTATTTTTATTAGCCTCTAGTAAAAACTATGATGGCTCAAGGGAAAATTGTTATATAAATGAAATATGAAACATATTTTTTGAATGTAGGTATCTAGTATCTTAATCATAAAAAGATATTAGATACAAGTCAATAAAGTATTTAAATACCCGATACAAGATACATTCAAATTATGTATCTCGATACAAGATACAAGATACAATTGTATCTAAGATACGTATCTCAAATGCTAGTATCTAAGATACTGCCCAGCCCTGGACGTCACACCTATTCCCTCTCATATAGTCATATGTATTATATCCGTCCAAAATTAAACGTTAAAATTAAAACCACTAATTTCTTGGATCTACTTTTTTGTAATATTTTCGAGAAAAATTTGTTAAAATTCCTGTCTATTCAACAAAATATACGGTTTTATTTGGACAACTTATTTTACGTTTAAAATAACTATTGTGAAATCATGATTCTAAAGGTATAAACTAATGGCGTAGAAAATGAGCAAATCTAAAATTGTAAAATCAACAAAGATCATGGATCATTATTTTATTATCGAAAAAATCTGTAAACAAATGAAATATCACATTTTAGATAATATCAGTGGTTATCGTAATCATCATATTGTATTAAATCTCAAGAGAAATATAGTGTTAAAAGGGATAAAAGTCGATATCGAACAATCCTCGATGACGATGAAAACAGAATTGTTGATTTAGTACCGTTGTTCTTGTTTTTATACTAAATCAATACCCACCATGAAAATACCTCTTGGCCAATAAATTGTCGCGAATATTTAAAATTATCGCTTTCTACCAATACACTAAATGGTCATATAATATTCTATCATAGTATGGAAGGTAACAAATTATTTGAATAATGGTTCACCCAAGAAAAATATTGTGTACTTACCAAAAATACGTATTTCAAAATAAATTCCTCTCACATAAAATCGGTATTAATTAATGTTGCCTTTGAGATTATAGCATAATATTCTGTCAAGTATATGAAACAAGACAATTTTTACAGAAAATAAATTTGAAATTGTTAAACAAACTATAAAAACTGTAGTATTATGTATATAATATGGCAGAATCAATGTTTAAGTAGTTGTTACAATTTGCAAGTTAATGGGTTTTGATATATTTATTAGTTGTATGTGAAAAATAATATATATATGTTTACTATAGATATGTACATGTACTTTTAAACTAAAATTCCAAATGTACACATTATAATTTATGAAACTGTTGCAAAAAAAAAACCGTTTGTTTATCTAACGTAAATTTTTTAACTGCGACAGATGAACGAAGAAGTAATATTAGCTGATTATATTTTATTTCGTGTTTGACCATCACGTAGTTTCATGGGAGTGAAACTGCAAGAAAATTTACATAAAATAGGGACGGTATTGTGCAAAACGGCACAAGTCAGTTTTTAAAAATGTGATATTATACTTTTTTTGTGTACTTGTGTAGATAACTTTACGCTCAATCGACTGGTGGGATATCTAAGTAGATAATAATATTGTACTAACACGTTAACCCCCCCAAAGTGGTTTTCACTGTGTTACTTTCAATGGCAAGAGATATAATTCTAAATGTCAACAAAATTACTCCAAACATGGATTTTGAGACCTCATATAAGATCTAACTGAAAACGATTCCAGCGAGAACTGCCCCTCCGGTCTCAAATCTCAATAATCAGTATTTTCTTGTCGGATTTAAAATACGCAGTGTTGCCCCTTTCAATAATTACTACAAGTTTGCAAGTGGCATTATTAGTTTTTTTTAAATCGACATTTCTATAAATTGGCAATTCTGTGTTTATGTAAACGTATGAAAAAAGCCCGGGTTGATCGGGACAAAGAGATCTCATTTAAGAGCTAATGGCGGTCAACGTTTTAAGTAATCGACTTGGGTTTGATGTTTATTGAAACCGGCAATCAACAGTTCTGCATAAATCTATTTTCTCTTTATTGTTTTATTTTTCTTGACTGTGCATTTTAAATATACATAAATAATGTAGATGTATTATACTATTTATACATTATTACTATTTATTTATATACCTATTATATTATATAAATACTCACACGAACCATTGTCGGACAAACACAATATAGGTACGTATATTTTATACACGCACAGTTATACAATTGTTATTTCCCACAGACTGATGGTCTTAAGCTTCTATTGCGTCCAATCCTTTACGGGGATTTATCTTTATTATTATTATATATTATATAATATAATATATATATATATATATATATACACACTTTTTTTATCGATATGATTAAAACCATCGTCGCATTTGATTGGATTATATAGGGCATAGGGGGACTAACCGCTGCGGAGAATATAAAATACTTCACACGGTTTTTTACCCTGTCATAGCAAATTTTTTATCGATCACATTCGAAAAACGAGGGTTTTAAATCCCCACTCTGAAGGGATTTTATGCTCTGTGAAATATGTTTTCAGTGTACATTCACAATTATTTATTGATAATTAGTGATAAAATAGTAATAATAATTGTAAAATATTAAAATAATAGAAGTAATAAAATGTTTTATTCATTGCTACGGATTCAGTTTATTGAAATACTTTATTAAATGTAGGTAGATAATATTTGTATATCAAACAAATTACACTCTCTTTATTTCCGACGCCGTATTAAAAGGTTTATAAAAGGTATATAATATACTGTGTAGGAATTAGAAATTAATTTAGTATTTCATAGGTAAATATTTTTAAAAAACTATTAAGACTAATCATCGTAGGTATATTATTTTAATTTATATTTTATTTATTTACTTAAACATTAGTCCTCGTAATTGAGTGGTAATGCTTATTTGAGTTGAAAACGTCAAACGTTTATTTTGTACGAATTTGTATAAAAAGCTTTTAAAACTTTGATTAAAAATTCCAATTAAATTATTTTCCAATGACTAATAGTTTCTACGAAAATCAACATTTAAATTTATTTTAAAATAGTAATCATACAAACACATTGATTTGTCCGATATATTATATAATGAAAAAAAATATTTTTTAAATATGTGTATAGTGTTATAATATTTTCACTTGGTCAGCTTGTGAGCAGAATTTAAAAAATAATATAAATAACACAATCTAGCTTAAGTTAGGTTAAAGATCCGCACTAAAAAAAAGGTTGGTTGTGAGTATATTTCTGAGAGCTACCTATAATCGTTCCAATAATCTTAATATTTTTTTTATATGAATTTTTGAATAAATTATGATGCGTGTATTGATATTATTAAAATATACTAATTTAAGTTTCGGAATTCTGTTTCAAATAATGTAATTTCTTAGGATCGGAGATTTCAACAACTCATAACATTTTAAATATAAATATTTCGTTATTATTTTCCTGAAAAACACTCAACGATTTAATGAATATTAAAAATTAGTTTAATCACATCGTTTACATAGTTTCTTTTAATATCGGTCATGTGGCATTTGTGGTCAATACGAAGTTTTTTTTAAAAATATTTTTTTACTTATACACATTGATTTTGACCTAATTAACTAGTTTCGAACCCAAGTGACTCGTAACACGCGAAATCGCTGGTGGTTTTGTTTTAAATTAGTTTTTTATCGCCCAACAGCAGCAGTTGTAAAAACCTGCCGGAGAATTATACGTGGAAACAGTCTGTATGCTTCACCACGGCAATCAACGGCTCGGTCCACCCGCACATCTATCTCTTCCCTTACCGTGTACCAACCCAATCCCATAAAACTGAAAAATCGTACTTTGTAAATATTTGTACTGAAGGGGGTGGTTTTTTTTCCCCCGTTGTCACTGCGGCTGCTGTTGTAAAAACAGTATAGTTGTAGTAGTGGCCGTAGTAGTATAGTAGACAAAAAAATAATAACACGAAATTGCGTGTTAGGTATTTTCTTACCCCGCTAGTTCTTCAAGGGGGTAAACTTTTTCCATTTCTCCGTCGAAATCAAATAAAAGTTTCTGTTTCTCATATATACACACTCATACATTCACATCACTGACGAAAAGTGTATGTGGGACAACAGCGAACGAAATTTTCAAACGGTAGACATCGGCATATTATATGAATGGTGTCTTTTTCTTAAAAACATATAAGTACCTCATAGCAGGCTGCTTCTAACCCTCAAAATATATAAATTAAATAATGATAGTAATAACACAAAGCTGTTACTTAAATCTAGAATGGATGAATTGTTTTATTTGTTCTACATTATTTCATTCACTGCTCCTCTTCCAAATTGTATATCTCTCAAAATCGTAATAATATAATAAATAAACACTATTGCCTATATCATATTTGCTCATATTATATTATAATATGGTATGTACCTATGTGCATGTGTTTGCGTGATGATATTATTTTCATTTTCGTAGTATTAAAGCATTCTTACTTGGTAAATTGTTTGCATATTGTTAGAAGATAAAAATTGAATTTCGTCGCACGCGTTTTGCCAACCGAAATAATAACGTCACGTTGTGTTGGCTAAAAGAAAAAAACATAAAATCCTCTGTTCATATCTTTTATCTTTAGAGATCATTAGTAATGTAAAGAAAAAATATTTGTGGAGTCTTTTAGAAGAGACTATAGTGAAAAATGACAGGTTTTCTCAGATTTTTGCACAAAGCGCCTAAAAGTCTGTTATAGAAAATCAACCCTTTTTCACCTATTTTTTCTTTACTCTACAATTATAGTATACTTGAATTCATACAACTTTCTTTAGTTGACATTTGAATTACTCGGTTCGTCAGATTTTCTTTTCGTAAACATCAATGGTTGTATTTCTCGTTTTTTTTATATCTGGCATAATATTATTATGAACAATATAATGTACAATATAAAATATATAAATATATAATATATAATATATATATCATACCTATATCATATTTTCGTTATTCGTAAAACAATTCTAAGGTGTTAAGCATTAAAAAATTATTTGAATGAAAAATGTTATAAGTTTTAACTGGGTGATGAATATAATATTATACAAAATAGAATTCAAATATATTTAAAAATATATACAATTTAACTATTCATCTATAAATTTAACAAAAATGTTCTCACTTTGTGTTTGGAAAAACGTATTAATCAGTTTTATTAACAGTTGTAATAATGTGTTTTCACCACATTTTGTAACAATAATAACGGTTTCTTCTACATTTGAAAACTATATTATAGAAAATCATAACCTTATGTTTCTATAACCGACAGAAAATGAAATGTGAGGAAAAACCAAATAAGATATAATTTTGGATTAAGGTTAAATATATATATTTAAAAACTAACCCTAAAAATTATAATATTTATTATTATAATTTTATGGTAGGTAATATAAAACTATGTTTAGTTACTTGATACTATGTCCACTTTAAAGTTTTTATTTTTACAATATTCAATTATGACATAATTATAGGTACATTATATGTTCATTGTTTATAATAGCACTATAATGGTTTTGCTCGAAATTGGTTTACATAAATGATTACTTGAAAAATTAAGTTTTAATATTTCTAATGCTTACAGTCTTAAGTGGCAGTTAATTAAATACTACATTTTATACACATACTTATTATAAATATATACATATATATATATATAGATTGAACCATTATTTCTGAGTTCGATGGGGTTGACATGAAATCCGGTCAGTATATATCACTACAGTGTATTACTTGTTCCCGGTTGACCAACAACTTTTATAAAAAAAAAAACATGAAAATCACATAAATCAAATCACTGACATACAGATGAACGTTTTCTATACATATATATTTCAGTAGGTCAAGTATAACAAACTGAGCGGATTGGGGGAGAGAAATATCAATAATTCTTTACACTTAAATAATACTTTTGAGGAGCTATCGATTTGCATTTTGAAAGTAAAAAGTAACTAACAAAATATATTAATAATTAATACATTTTACACTTCATGTTTCGTCGGTTAACGTCACCTTCAATACATAGAAAATGGGCGTTGAGTAATTTTTGTAGTCGTTTATTTTTGACCTTTGCATTCTTCGATAGTCATTATGAGTCCATGACAGTGCCTTTGGCATATTCACGTTCTATAATAGTATGTATCTTCGTATACCTAAACGTTATAGAAACCATACATATACATAGTATAAATTATTTTAGAAGAGACCTGGTATCAAAATTTAAGTAATAACACAGGGGGAGAGCCACTCCTCACTGTTGTGGGAGAAGTGCGCCCCCGGGGGAATAAATCTCCGCAGCGGCGGTGGCCGCCATAGCATCGAATGAGCGAAAATGTATATATGGTATTTGGCAATGTTGACCGAGATAATGGAATGTTCGTGTCAAATCGCGACCTGGGGGATGACGACGGGCAGGATCAGAGAGATGGGGGCTTTAGACTCGACCCTTTGGTTTTCGTACAATGTATGTATACAATATCGATCAGTGTATGGTGTGTGTGTGTGTGTGTGTGTGTGTGTGTGTGTGTGTATGTGGTTGTGTGTACCGCATAAAACTCACACATTCACAAAGGCCTATGACGTTTGATTGACTGTTCCCCACTCTTGGCATCCGCCCACCTCTTGTTCGACATGTACATCGAAGTATATAGCAGCAGGACGACAGTGCGTTTATACACGCCATAACAGTATACTCACTTCCTCTTCAAAGTTACACGGAAACGCATAATATGCGCTGTACACCGTGTAGTATATTACCGTAGTTGAGATTTTTCTAATGCCTTTGACTCACTGTTAACTGTAGTAAATTGTTATATAATGCATTAAGGGCCTAATCCTCCAGTATTTTTTAGCTGCCCTAAATGTATATGCATGAGTAACGGCTCAGGAGATTAAATACAACTGAAAGACATGCTAGGTTTATGGTATTGTTACTTGTTATATCGCAAGGACTCAGTTTTCGTCGTCAGCGTGGTAGTGTGGACAAATGTATGGATAGACAAGGACGACGGAGAGAAAAGTGGAGTGCTCGAGTACAAATGAAAACCGTGAGAGTGGTGGTGACCGAGGAGCAAATGCTTTCGTCCTGTTAATCTAAGTATATTGCAACAGAACGACAGTGCGATATACTTAGTATTTTACTCACTTCCCCTCCACAGACAACAGTTACATGAGAACATATAATATGCGCTGTACGCACCGTAGTATATTATCGTACAGTTGAGATTTTTCCTAATGCCTTTGACTCACTATTAACAGTGCGTATCATACGACGCATTAATGGCCTAATCTCCCCCGTTTTTTTAGCTGCCTTAAATGCTTATGCGTGATCAACGGTGCAGGAGATTAAAACTGCAACTAAAACACACACTAGGTATATGGCTGTTGCATTGTAACGACGCAGTTATCGTCGTCAGAGTGGTACGATGGACAAACGGATGGAGAGGAAATAGTGACGTGCGCGTGTACGGGGAAAACCTTGCGAGAGGTGGCGACCGAAGAGCGAATGCTTTTGTAGACAGAGTTAATCCAGATTAATAGAGTTCAATGTAACCCTCGGTACATAATATACACAATGTAAAATGTACATACGTACGTCATACATACATTTACATACTTATATACGTGTTGTACGCTTTTGTAAGTGTGATGTGCTATTATGATCATACACTACGCTGCTTTTGCGTTGGTTCAACGTGGTATGAAATTATAACACACTCCGCCAACCTTACAGATTTTTGTGTGCATCTACATAAGCATGAACAATTTTTTGTAAGGTACGCAAAATATTGTCAAAACACATTTCATCGATCGAAATTGTAATGTAATGAAATTCCGATCAATGACTGATCATTATGTTGGTATACAATATACATCTCGTATTTGCAATTTCTCCGACTACCTATCCAACGACATAATCACTATTAACATATTTTGAATCATTTGAAAACTAAACCTAACCTAACCAATCACGCATACTATAAATTATAATAATAGTGTAGAAGTTCCGTATCAACATACTTGGTCAGTACTCAGTTGGCGCATTTTTTTGATCAAGACATGTTACACAACTTATTATTTCTATATTCTAATGTACCTACATTTATGTTTTAGAAAACAATAAATTATGTTCATATATATTTATATATGTTCAATTATATCATACATTCAAATGTATTACCTATAGGCTATAATACATGTATGTTGTATACCATAAAAGGATTTTTGTTATGCCTATATGTATATATTACGAGTATCAATAATCTATAGACTTATTATTTGTTACTATTTAAAAAGTATAGTTTGTATTCACAGTAAGAAGTTTTAATGTAACATATATTGTCCAAATTTCAATAAAAATATTTTATAATAAATTGACTTAACTTAAATTAAAAATAGCTTAAATTGAAAATTGTAATTTCAAACAATTTTTAATAAAAACTATATAAGTTTAGTGTTAAGTATAAATATTATAATATGTTTTTTATTTTTGTTTTTAAAATATTATGTTTATTTTTTTTAAATGTATTTCATTTAACTCAATAAATAATTTAAGAATAATAATAAAATGTCAACGAATGGTCTGTTCTCCCAACCATAGTATTTTTATCGTTAATAAGGGTATAGTTTGAATATTTATAGTTTCTCCACTATTTTTCTGACTTGAAAAAGAGTATTGTGTAAGGTTTATGTCAAAAATATGTTCTCTACTCTCGATAAACACTGTCATTCTATTGATCATAATTATGTATATACTAAGTTTATAAAATTCAACATTTTTTAATCATTCAAATGATAATGTGAATATTTTGGTGTTAAATTAATTTATTAATATTCAATTATTCTTAATTGTTTAATTTCGTATAACACTATGTCTACGTTTTACCCCAGTATCACGTTATATAATTATATGAATGTATTGAATGAATTATATTCTCGCCTATCATAAAATTACCACTTCTATGAAGGCGAGTGAGTGACTCTGACAAGTGTTAAAAATTATAATTAATACAATTTTTCATGCATCTCTTACAATAATCAAAGGCATCAGTAAATATTACATATTGTGTTATACGTAAAGATAAATAAGCATAAAAAGCATTTGAGTTGATCATTCCGGTTACTGAACACACACTGTTGAAGAGTTTTAGGTGTGTATATCGTGTTCTCTCATATTTATTGAACTTATTAATTATGTACTTGAAAATAATTTTAAAAATTGATATTCATAACAAAAATCAGAATATTATTGTTTATTCAATTTTAGCACCGTTGACATTATATTTCATTGAAGAATTGAAAGGTTGTTTAGTTATTTAAATTAAAAAACCAAAGCTTTGGATTAAAATTAAATGTATAATAGGCGTCAATTTATTTTTCAACGAGTAAACAAAATATTGACCTTACATTGGTACCTTATTTATGAATTATTATTATACATCAAATTCTTTATTTATTCTCTCCTCGATAAATCAATTTATTACAATTATTTAATACGATTAATGAAAAAAGAAGTACCTATTTGGTTTTGGTTTATCTCTTTAGATGTGTGCTGATAATATAGGTGCCTTTATGTTTAGATTTAGGTATAATATTATATGTTTATAATATAATGATTAATTGGTGTTCAATTTATTCTGTTTTTATTCACAATATCAAAATGATATTATTTATTCGTTTCAGAATGGATCGAATACATGAACCTTTTTTTCTTCTCGGTGATGACCTGTTTCGGTTCAACGAGTTTTAACTCGATTCATACAAGTATAATAATGGGTGTAATACGTGTGTGCATATTAAGTATATAGTATCGTCTCCTGTGATTTATGTTCTTAAAGTCGACCGACCTAGAAGAATCTACTATCCAGCTAGACAGGGTAGACTTTCAAATACTGTGTTATTCGAGTGCAAAAAGCAGCAAAGTTCCATCCGTTAGGCGTCCATCCAAATCATGTTTCACTTCTTGCGAACGCATTTCGTTGAACTAGTGGACCGTGTATGTATTGCCAGGATTCCCGAGACGGAGAGTCAATTACGTAGTTGTCACAAAACAGTGCCTTTTAAATTATTTTCGAAGAACTTGGGCGTGAGTGTGTGCACACGAGTGTATGCGTGAATACTGTATATGTATAATATACTACTTGAGCATAATACAGTAGAGAGAAAACAAGCACTGTATTTTTACACAAGGATAAAGCAGGAAACGTTCGTTTGAATAAACATCATGGCTGATCGGTTTCTACCCCCATCTGAGCATCCCCCAACAGCCCAATGCACTAGGCCAAACGTATGTGTTGTGTATGTGTTTAACAGCCGTAAAAATAAAATTCTCCTTTTTTCTCTCTGCTAACGATTGCTTTGACGTACCTGAGCACATATTTTACTTTCCTTTTTTTTTATCAATTCCATCCCAGTGAGAATCACTCCGACCTACGTGACAACTCTCAGCGCGCTGATGAGTGACGACATTTAACAACTCGTAATTATTTCATACCCATTTTGAATGCATTGTTTAATATTGGCGATAGGTGTGAAAAAATACAATTCAATATTTCGTCAAACTCCGTTAGGTACTCATAATTCGTTTTGGAAAAAAATCTACTCTCATATAGAATAAAGTTCAGAAGTATTCAGTCACCATTTACGATTTACCTATTAAATAATAATTTAAATACATAAGACACATCCATTTTACTTATTAAAATATTGGTACTCACTTATAATGCATAAATTTAAAAAAGTTCATATTTGTGTCTTAAGATATTCTATTATTTAGATTTATGAAAATAAATCTAAATTTATTAGACAAATGTATATTTTGAAACGAATTAGTTATTTCTTCAGGATTGTACCTCAGGTTTATTCAACTTAATTAATGAAATTGCTGATTATTTAATTCTTGCAAATTTAAATATGAATCCTTTGTATTTAACACATATCTTGAAGACATCGATGTGAAAAAAAATGCAACTATTTCCGCCTTTTAAAATATGTGTGTCTTTGTGTTTAGAAAATAAATTGGTGTGATTAAAATTAATAATTTAGTTTGGAAATAATTTAAATTGTTTATTCAGAAGAATGGTTTATTATGTTTTTGTATTTTTAATGTACTAAAAACTAAAACCAACTAAGAATATGACAAGAATTAAGTTGAGAAGTTTAAACATTTTTACCTTGTTTGAAAATCTAATTATTGCTTTACTCGCCCTTTAAGTGGATGTAATTAACCGAAAGTGGTATTAATTAATAATGTTATGTTAGGTTCTTCTTATATGCACTACATCTGTATGAAATAAATCAAAAAAACTGTATACATAATTACATGTTTTAATTTGTATAAAAACAATAGGTCAATACATAATTAATAGTTTATTATGAAACTATACAATCATATTATGTACCGTTTGTATTCAAAATATCTGCGATTTACATCAAATTAATTAATTCTTTACTATTACCTATCTTAAAAAAAATGCAGTTGTAAGACATTTTTCTGTTATTGTTTCAGGTGTTGTTGTCATTCAGACAAAGACGGAGCCATCACGGTAAGTCAAAACATTAGTTATTATCCTTACCACACGTACTTTAGTCATTATGAGTATTATTATTACAACAGTATCGACGTGTATCTTCTATATTATTATTATTATTATCATAATCATAATCATCAACGCTAACCATTGTCATTATCATTATCGTCATCGTTCTCGTTGTTATGGAGTGGAATTTATACTAGTTATTCGTGAGAGGCATATAAATTACGTGATCCCAAAATATTGTCCTCTCTTCTCTTCTCTTCGCCATAACTTGTGAATGTGTGTGTGTGTCTCTCTCTCTTACTCTCACACACACACTATCTCTATCTCACTCTTTTTATAACATGAATGTTTTAAACTGCCTATAAATTAGTCGTGACCGTCGCCACATGGCATTATGGCATTTGAAACTGGAGACTACGAGCAACAAGGGATAGACCTTTGCAAATAACGTAATAAATGCTGCCGGACAATGCACCGCTCCACAGGCGGTATTCAGTCGTGACGTTAAATGCTTTATTATATTATTATACTCATAACGTCCATATTTTACTTATAATAATAACGATGATGAGTACCTCGTTATTTTAGTTTTGCTATGAGATGAGTGTATGTGGGTGTGACTATAAATTATATACAATTTGAACTAAAGTTAAAAAAATGTATACAACATTGCTAAGTAATTCGCAAATTAATTAGTATGACTAATCAACAAATTATAAAAAATGTTTTAGTTAAATAAAAATAATATAAATACATAATATATTGATAAATGTTGTTCGTGCAATATTGTAAATCTACATTTGGAGTTCAGTTTTTTAACAACAACGTTTCTGGATAGGAACACAGTTGACATTTTAATATAGTTATTTTACCCCTATTCTAATAATAAAAAAACCAACATTATATTTATTATTAATCAGATTACTATAATTACTACTATATTAATCAATAAATCATGAACCAATAAATGTTGTTAGTGAAAACACTATATGGTTATTTAGATTTTTTAACAGGTTTGTTTGATTGGAATTAAAAATTACTCTGGTTTCAACGTCACATTGATGATAATTTACTTTTCCATCAAAACATTTTATGAATTAATTATTAATTGTATTTTTTTTTATAAAGGATTTTATTTATGTTGCATATTGTTCATGAATGCTAAATCGTGTTTAAAATATAATATGAGTAGGTACCCACCCAAATAGAAAGTGGGCGATTTTCAACAGAGACATTTTTTCGGGATTTTTTTATTTTTAAATATTGATTTGAATTACGTGTACCTACACATATTTTCTTAAGTTTTCAGAAGGCAGAATCAGTAGATATTTTTAACTTGTTTTTTACATAACTCAAATTATGATTAAAGCTAAAAATTAATTTCACTAATATACATAATTACATAATTAGATATTACAATATTAGGTTAAGAATTTAAACCTGAAATTGCAATGTAAAATGTATAAATTAAGAACTAATTTGTTTAAATTAATAAGAAAGCTATATAAAAAATTAATATTTCGTAATATATAAAGGTTTTAAAATTTTAAATATTTGATCATGTATCAATACTTAATATTTTTACCAAAATTAACTTGTATATCAATTGTTAATCATACTCGGTATGTATAAAATAAAAGATTATGTATGAAAAATGTCTGTGAAGTATACTAGCTATAATGTATAACCCAACAACTTTTCTGGGTAGGCTTACAACTTGTTCATAAGAAAAAAAATAATGATAATAAAACACCTGTCTATTATTTATAGCTTCCTTTTTGTATGTAAACTTTTTATGTAATTTAATCTTTATTATGTCGTATAAAAGTAATGATGCATTTGACTAAGGTTCGGAAACATTTTTGGCGATGGGCTTATGAAATTAAATCCTAATTTGGATTATAATCTTTAATGTATATATTGTATTGGTATACACATTCAAGACACAACAAACAACGCACAGTACCGTGTGCGGTGTGGTTAACAATAGACGTTTAAATACGTAGTTCTGTACATTAGTCACATTTATAGTACCAAAGTTTGTATGCATAAAATAATTAATAACAGCTAAAATCAAAATTTATGATTTTACTCTGCCATACAATGAATACAATGACTCGTTGTCTTGAAACTGCTGTCGCGTCATAATAGTGTTTACGTATTACAATATCTTCTTAAACTATGCCATATGTACCTCCCTGAATTGTTTCTCGTCAAATTCTTAATGCTATAATTTAGACATTTAGTCTTAGTCGATTTATCTTGGAGGAACTTTACTATAACGGGTGCTAATTTCAACTTTCTTTGTTAATTGAACATTTGTAAAAATTATTGTATCTGATGAAAGTTGAAAGCTAAAATATAGTGCCTACCTAAAATCTTCTATTTGTTTGCTGTTAATTTTGTTATGAATTATTATTTAAAGCAAATGTTTGTTTATTTTACCGAGGTTTTGAAATTAACAATTATTTTTTTTCTTGGAATATGTATTTTTCATTTAGGATTATTTTATACCTCGTATTGACCCTTCTCGACTTCAACGTGTTCTGCAATTTTTTAATGTTTTACTTGGCTTTTAAGGTATCCAAACACACTTAACGATTATTCTATTGTTTCCGAAATACATGGAACGGACAGCCTTGGCTGAACGAAGAGCATGATAATTTTAAATTTCGTTTATTGTTCGTTTTCAAACCAAATTGATTACCTTACTATAATAAGCGTATAATCATTTAAGTTTACTTTAATGTTCCTTTTCATCCTTAATATATCTCACAAGTATCAAACTATTTTTACAATTTATATTTATCACTCATATTTTCTATCTTCATAGTTTATTATTCTGTACGTTTCGAGAACAAACCATTGATAATTTTCCTAATAAATTAAATACATTTTCTTTTTTTAAATGTTTACAACTTATTCAAGTACCATCGCATACTGCTATGCAATTCTAAATGCATATATCACTACATGTTGATCTCGGATGATATATCATATTATTGTCTATTTTCAAAAACCGGGAAATACAGATGAAAGACGTCCATAAAATATATTATCGATGAGTACCAACATAAATATTCAGTAAACAATGCCACTTAAAGATTGCTTTGTGTTGCCCTGCATTCTGAGGATTTTTGGTCTGTATTGTCCTTTTGTTTACTTCGACATCGTCGTATACGTTAAACCGCTAAGCTCTCCGTTTAATCGCAGGTGTTTCGAGTTTAATTGTTTAAAATACAGAAAAACCACACCTTGCGTAAGTACATCCTATTTACATGTATAGATCATTATTATTATTATTGTTATTAGGTAGGTATATCACAATAGGTTTATTTTTAATTAATGTAAATATTAACATTTTCAAACTCATATTTTATTGACTATGTACCTACCTACTATAATATTTACGAACAATATATAGAGTACAAAATTAATAATAATATGTTGATTATATTATTTAAAATAACTAAGGTATTGCTCATCGAAAATTTTAAATACAATACTCTGCAAGTAATTATTTGAAATTATATTAATATTTTTAAAATTAAAAAATACATATTTACATTCAATGGTATTTACCGCACTACGATTATCAAAATTCATTATTCTTGTAGTTAGATCTGATAACCTAATTTTATTTTAACGCTACGTAAATCAAATTTGCTTGTGTTCACTGATTTGTAAAAAAAATGGATATGCACAATTTATAATATGTAGGTACTAAAAACTAATAATTTATATCCCGTTTTTAGTTTATGGTTGAAAATGATGATGTACCTAGATAATGTGACTGACTCCTAAGTTAAAGTAAAAACACTAAAATGTTTTAAAATTCACACTTGCTTGACGAATCTTTGTCTTGTTAGAATTATTGATACTATTTAAATAAGCAATTATCTCTTTTTTTAACACACATACAATTATATAAATACGAGTAGATAAAGAATAGGTTATGTAAACTTATTTGTAAGTGCATCGATAATAAGAAAGCTGATAATGTAAAATCATTAAAATATTTATAGTAGGTATCTTTAAACGAATAATACTACAACAACAACAATAATAACTATAACAGTAATTAGTAAAATTCAGTGCATAAACATAGTAACTATCGTTATTTTTTTCAAGTCAATTTTTTTTTTATTACCCACTATTATTTATTATGTTTAGTGTAGTTAGTGTATAAACTATAATATTTGTAATTATAATTTATGCATCAGAAACAAAGACGATTGTAAGGTAAATATTTGAGAAAATATAAGACGATAATAGTGAACACTAGAAATTTTCATTTATTTAGTATAAACGATGTTTACAGTAAGTAGGTAGACTGTATTACTAATTAAAATTCAATACCTAAGTCTTCATCGTTAATTTTAATCATTCAATTTTTAGTACTTATATATATATATATAATGATTTGGTGTATAGTATATTAGGATGATCATATTTTGTATATTTTATCTAAATATATTTTTTTTCTAAACATTTTTAATAAACAAAGTGTATAATGTCTTAAATGATAAATACAAAAATAGAACGCCTGTGTATAATTTAAATTGCAAATGAGATTAAAAAAAAATTATATTTCTTTGATAACAGTTTTTTTATACTTTTGCTATAGGTAATACAATAATGTATTAACATTTTCAAACGGGAGTTTGCAGTATATGTTATAATAGGTTTCTTAAACTGTTGTAATGTACAAATATGTTGCGTATGTTAATATGTATTTAATAGTACCTATTTAATATGTATTTAATGCATTTAATAGTTTAAAATTAATTCAAAAACTATAATGAACCTCTAACTAATTATTTTAAATGACTACAAGACTAAATAAAAGTACAGTTCCGGTTTGAATTAGTTAAATAACTTAGTAAATTACCATGGCTATTATGATCAGTCTCACATTTTATCTGGAACATAATATTATATGTAGCTTCTAAGAAGTCTTTACATAAGTTAATTTTTATTTATATTGAATACGTTATTTTAGTTGTTTGATTTTAATGTAAATTATCAATAGGTCTAGTTCAATAAACGCATAATTATCAGTTCATATTTTGTTGTGCAGAATAGTTTTATTTTCTTCAAATTTTGGTACTAAAATGATTTTATATATATAATATTTTATCTATAAATATGAAATATATTGTACCAAATATAGAAGGTACACTAAACCAGAATTACATGTTAGTATAATAATAATTCATATGCTTGTCCACTCCTAAGTGATTGATAGTTACAACTATGAATTCCAATACATGAACTATTGGAAATTGACATAGGGGAATCACATAGGAACATTATAGCATTGTATTATAATGTGCCATATTAATTTTCATCTGTAAATAACACACAATGATCGTGATAACCAAGTTTCGTAACTATGGTAACTATACAACCTCAGTATAACCATAGGTACATTATACTGTGATTATTATAGCAACGTCACTCACGACGATGACGGTGTCAAAACTATTTTAGACAATCTAAACACAAAACCACCATTGACCTTTCTATCAAATAATAGCAATATCGTCGACACGATTGAATAATACCTAATTATAACTTAATTGTGTTAAATCTGAGGAATAAACAACTGTATAACTAATAATAAATTAAGGAAAAATGAAAATCGAATGTAATTTAATTGAAGTTATAATTACTTACGTTTTGGTAATGCGGGTTTAAAGTATAAAGTTGACCCGTTTATATTATTGAAAAATATCTTATACAGTACCAAATAACTAAGGGATCTTTCTGCTATAGATGAAAAGTATTGAATAGGTCTCTGTAGTAATGATTACTAATGGATGTGTTAAATCATTGCATACAAAAATCTTGTATTCAACTATTTATAACTTATATCAATCTGTGACTACAGTCATTCATTTTTCAATCACAACAATTAAACTATTTCAGTTTTATTAAAATTGTTTTTAGAGTAAAAATTCAATATTTTGTTTTCTCTTTTTACTAAATTACTGGGAATTTTTTCTAATGATCTCATGAAGTACCAAAATATCCAAATTTCTATCAGAATATGGGTACTTCTGAAATTAAAGTTAAAACATTTTTTCTACTATGAAATGTGTAAACAGACCAGAAAAAAACACAAATTACTGTTAAACCATAACACTGATCACTTCAATCAGAAAATAAATTTAGTTTGTTTAATTTTTTTCAGTTAGAAAATAATTCTAGTACTTTTTAATTTATTTTTTGATCGTCAAATAACAAACGTCTACAATGTACAAGAATTCAGGTATGTCAATAGTAGGTAATAATGATTCATCAGAATATTTTAAGCATTCGACTCATTTTAAAGGAATGTGCCAAAAACCAAACCTGATCATCGTCGCTGTATCCACTGGGTTCAGCAACCCTTTGGCCTAACACCGCGTGTCAGACTATGTGCGTATAAAGTGTCTACTTATATAATATTAGAATTTCTGGTGTACGCTTATACATGTATAATAGTTAGGAGAGGGTCGTTTTTCGTATCGTATAGGTATAACCTAGTGAAATTTTCACCTTATATCACGACACGGTTGAAAACCCTATTTACACAAACACTCCCGCATACACAAGCATTGAGCCCTATTGAAAAAGGGGTACAGTGGTGGGTGTATATAGTAAGGGGGTGGGGGTTGAATGGGGGCATATTTCCTAGGTTATATAATACAGTATGGTACCGCCACCATCGTAAAACCGTCGGATTAAAGAGCCTCTTTCCCGGGCCACACTTAACCGTGATTTATATTCATTTATTGGAAGCCGTGGGCCCACGTAAGTGCTCCTCGTGTACCATGAATTATAAACCAATAACAACTCAGATACATCTAATGGAGGAGGTTTTTTCTCATCATCTCCCGTCCGTCTACTTTCCACTTTCCATGGAATGCGTTCCTCGTCCTTTGCCCTTCGTACATACTCGTACTCCGCTGCCACTGATTTTATCCTATAAATCATTCCTTATTATTATATATTGCCAGTTTTGTGATGTTTATTAAACGGGTGGACGTTAAGAGCATATACACACGTATAAAAATATTGTACGTCTACCGAACATACGTGTATGCACTAACACTATATACGCGTCAAAACTCAAAAGGCTTCGAAGTTCATCTCTTTTTATCGAGATTTTCTTTTGGTTTCGTTTCATGTAGTACATATTTTTTAATTTATTCTCCTCGTAAACATACATTGCCTCATTACTTTTCTAGCCTCTGGAATAAAATATCTTATTTCATGAAAATAAAAATAATAATCATAATATAAAAATCAAGAATTTATATGCATTATTTGTTATTTGAATAATTGTATATTATTGTTTAAAAAAATGTGTACTTCCCCTTATATTTGTTAAAATATTTAATTTTGAACTCGTTTTAATTTATTTTTAAATATCCACAAATTGTCAAATAGGATTAAAATAAAATTAAAATTTTTATTCTTTTAATCAATATTCATTGTCCAAATGAATTGTTTTATTTAAATTTTTTTATTGTGAATGAATGTCAGAAAACTTATAAAATACTACTTAATATTACGGGTTTATTTAATATACAAGTCCGTCGCTTTAGCTTTTATAAATATTAAACCATTCCTTATAGGTATAATGTTTCAATTTTTCTATTTAGTGAAGTGATAATTTAACAATAAATCATTAACAATAATAATACAAAACTAAATAAACTGATGTAACAAATTCGAATTGTAAATTTTTTTTTTGTTAATTTTAAGTAGAGCTTCAACACCATTAGTTATTATCTATTAGCCTACAGTTGTAATTGTATATTATATAGTTCTCATTAAATATAACTTATATTATAATCCGACAAGATGTAATTGTTATTTTATTTTATTTAATATGAAATATATTTAGAGCCAATATTGATTTTAAATATAACATATTTTATATCATTAAATCAATGGTGTTAAACATTCTGTAAACCAAAAAGTGTTGTTAGAGGTATTCAATAAGAAAAAAATTAAACTTTTATTATGTGACTCATTCTACGTAAAGTTTTATCAGTTGATACATACAAACTTATATATTTTGGATTTAAATCGGAGTATAAAGGCGCCGCTGCACTTCATTAAGTCGTTCTTTGAGAGTTAACTTTATATTAAGTGTATGCTAATATATTGTGATTCTGAGCTTTGTTGAACTAACGTATTTTCTAGGAGGAATATAATATGTATATAAATTTTTTTTCCATATATATTTATTAGAGATTGCATTTATAACTTAAACTAAAAATATATATATTATATTATAGGTATTGATATTGTAAGTATAAAAATTAGAGAGTTATTTTATAATTGTAATACTAATACAAATTCAAAATTAAACCAATTTCAATAGATTAAAAATATAGTATCAACATTTTTATTACCTTCGATATGTTCATACAGTAATCTATTTTTGTTATGTATATTGTATACAACCATATAATGTATTACGTTATGGCTTAACCTTTTTTTTCCTAAATATTTATCAAATATTACTTTAGATTTTTTAAACACAGTTGTCAAACTATAAGTTACTATTTTATAGTAAGTATTCGGTAGATTTTGTTGTTGAATTTACAAGAAATTGACAAAATAAAATGAATATTTTTGTAACGGTACCACCTATTTCTCAAACAATGTTGTGTTGTTAGTTTCAATATCATTGTGAATATTCCTATTATACAATTTAAAGGTAAAAACATTTTACCTTGGGCACCTTGTATGCTTTTGATGATTTTAAATTTAAATTGATGAGTTAACAATATTGTTTCTACTATGTATACAACCTGTAATTGCCGTCAGGCATTATATGACAAAATTTAGTAAATTGAATCGAATAAATAAATAACTTTGGGAAATATAAGAACCATAAAAAGCTCACATAACTCTATTTAAAATATAATTATCGATATACACCTAAAATTCCACAGAAAATATTCTTACCTTTACATTGTATGATACGTAAATTCATCCTCATATTAAAATTAATGGCGCAAAATGGATTCTACTGAATACATATTTGCCCCTATGTTGTATAGGTACATGTAAGACAGAGGTAAGTGACAGCTCACGTGCATGTAAAATCTTCCTGAGCTTTACAATAATTGTAACTACTTAAACTTGTAGTAACATTAAAAAAAGAAAAGCTGGTATAGTAAATTTAATTAAATAAATTTAGAATTTAAAATTTAAAATTTAAAATTGACTATTGAAACCATGTTAATCATGGATATATTTTAATAATGAAGTGGGCATTGCAGTTGTATAGTTTTTATCTTAAAATATGGATTACCACTCTGAGTTTCAGTATTTTATTAAATATAATATTATTGTTGACCACAATGGTTATCATTTACTCACGATACTAAATACAAATTCAGCTAAATTACATTCATTTTAAATTATGAGTTTAAAAAAATGTTTAATGTATAATACCTTGGTACAAATTCATAGCATCATATTATGTATAGTAGTGTTTATTAGTGTCATGTTTTGTAGTGTAAGCACTAAACATAATCCTACTTTATTACATTTAACAATTAATTAAATATTTATTATTACCTTAAAACTATATAGATAAACATAATATTATTTAAAAATATGAACACGATATATTATTCTAAATTATTTTATATGCAAAAAAATGTAAATATTTTATAAAGGGCTATGCACTAATAATAAAAAAATAACAAATTAAACAATATGTAATCCTAATATTCTAATATTTCTAATATTGACTTAGAATGTGGAACTGTTTTTAGTTTTAAGTAGTTATTTTTTTCCCAAACATAACCGTTTGACTTTATGTTAAAAACCACAGTTTGTAAATTTAAAGAAAGTTGTGATATTTCTTGGCAGTGAGAACAAGTTGTGGTGAATTTATTGACTAAAATATTTGGAAACTTTTTACATTGGCTTTGTAAATTATATTTAGTTGACTGACGAACTGGATACTGTCCAGTTTCAGTTCTATGTCTTGATTCTTTATGATATAAAAGTATTGCTTCTCCCCTGTAGTTGAATTTTTATAAATCTCATACTTTATTTGTTTGTCAAATCATATATGGAATAATTCCAAAGAAACATTATTTTTCTTATAACTCGCTAAGTAATATTTTTCAATAAACTCTTCAAGTTATAGTTTTGAATACAAATAGAATAAGTAGAATAAGTATGAAAAATAAATTCATAAGTATTTTCTCAACCAAAATCCCCTTGATAAATAATGTCATTTATAAAGGAAATAATTACTAAGATTCGATGAAAAAAATGTGTTGATTTCTATCAAACGTCTACAGTTTAAATGTATTAATCATAGTACCAATAAAATATTTTTACTTATTTCCACAAATTATTTGAGTGTTTTTACAGGTTCAGGTCCATAAATCATAATTCTGTGGAATATATATTTTATTTATTAGTTTGTTGTTACTACTTTACCAGTCAGTTCTCGCTATTTTTTTCTGAAATAAATATAAAAATTAAATAAATAAAACATTAATAAATATGGTTGCTATTTATTGTATAAAGTATATACAAATAGTTTGAAAAGATGGGTCTTATGTATTGTACTACTACCTAAGTATGGGTACCTCTATTTTAGTTTTTGATTCCTTTTATTTACGAATTTTTTCCCACCGAATATTTACATTTTACTTCCATATAAAATCACAGATTGCATAAATATTTAATTTAACTACCTATCTATATAATGTTATATTAATGTATAGATTTCATTTATTGAACATTCGAATTACCAAATTCAAATATCATTCATATTCAAAAACGAACTGCCCCTTGGTCGTCGGTAATTTGAGTGATGCAGTGCTACTATAACTCCGTCTGCCACTACTCAATGAAATAATGTTTCTAAATATTTTTAAGCTTTAATTATTTTGATAATCAGCTTTGTTTATTTACTTTAGAACCAGTGGTACTATTTTGTAATTTATGTAAGACGCGTCCTGTGCGCCCTCGGGGTTGGCACTCATCGTCGAGCCCATTTACACGGATTGTTACGATTCGTTAGGTTTTTGCATTTGAAATGCAACGAAACAGTAATGCTGTGTTGATTCTTCACCGTCCTCTTTTTTTTTTTTTTTGTCTCAGAAGAACTTCAAAACAGGATTAGCGATTTTCCCCAAAAGTTTTGTTTTTGCATATCCATTGTCACAGTTTGCTGTCGTCATCGTATCCGGTTTCGAGTCACGATAGGCGAATCCAAAAATAACAAATTTTGAGCGTCCCGAGCCCAACCACCCGGATAAAAGCTAATATCGAAGTATTGGCTATAAGTCTATAGACCATAGGGTCTGTCGATATAGCAGTAACTATTTTCTCCCCTTTCTGTTGATATATATACACTCTCGTATTTTCCTCTACCCCGTAAACACATTCTCTCACTCCTATTCACTCTCTTTTTCTTTCTACTTCCGCGTGCGTTTGGAAGGGCGACTTCTAAACACCCATGCGTATATATAATAATATATATGTGCGAGTTTGTGTATGTGTGTGAATCATGGAAGCTTTATTTAGGCTCGAGAATGAAAACATATACGAAAAAGACGCCCCCAATGGTAATAAAAAATACGACATGAACTTTTGGAATACAAACATACTTTTTCATTTTTTGTTATTTTTTTTCTAACTGCCCCTGCCCCCCCCCCCTTTTAACAGTTCAATACTCGAACACCAGGCACTTTTTATTGCAGACTTAATATTCATACACACTTCTTGACTCTGGTTATGGCACCTTTAATGAAATAACACATAAATTGTTAGGTATAGGTACTGTGACATTGTTTTACAGTCACTAATAAACAATTAACCTATTTTTGCTTTCATAAAATAATTAGTAAATAAAAATGAAAGTAAATAAATATTTATTCATCCTAATGTTTGAGCTCCATTATGTAAATTTATAGTATACAAATTATTTGTGTAAGTGTCACTGAGAATTGTTATAACTATTATTTATGCACTGTAATAATTTATAAATCTGAGTATCAATCGTATGTATCTTATATATATAATAAAAAAGTACAATTCATTCAATAATATGAATATCGACACTATAACAATTTTTTTTATTAGTTTAGCAATTTGAATATAAAGGGAAAATAAGTATCATCGTTCTATATTTTAATTTTTTTACCTTTCAAAATTTGTGTTATACTGATATTTTTAAAATATTAAATAAAATTAAAAAATTATAATATAGATCGACAAAAAAAAGTTGAGAGAGTTAATTTTTAATATTATATTATTAAAAGAGTTCTGTTTAACCATAATTTTTTGTTTGAAAAAAAAAGAATCATATTTTTTCTATAGAAAAAATACACTTGAACAATAAATATAATTACATTTTTTCCTCAGTTAAAAGCTTGACAATATGCGCTCGTATCATTTTCAACAAATCACTAAAGAAAATTTACAATTTTAAATACATATTTCTGATTTGAGAACTAAATCAATTATCTAGATTCTAGGTACTCAATAATTGTATTATGACGTTAATAAGTATATTGTGAATAAAAACGTGCATAAAATATAATTGACCGTATTACGTCAGTATATATTTTATAGATATTAATATGTATGTAGTATTATTATACTTCTATTATAATTTATAATATTATGTTTTTTAGATCTATTAAAACGAATCATTTATGAACACCAATTTTAACTACCCACTTAATATACACTATAATAATATACAATATATATATATATATCTACATTCTTTTTTAATTGATCACAACTCTCAGAAACAGTGATCATTTGGATAGATTTACATATTGTAGGTATTTATTTTTATAAATAAACTATACATTTTATCAAAATAATTACTTTAAATAAGTGGCAAGTGCTTTCTATACTTTAAAGTCTGTTGTAGATACTACACTGCATTGGAGAACTTGGTTCATATAAATTATAATGAAATAACTCGTGTATTCAAAGCAGTCCTCTCCTCTCTTAACTCGTTAAACGTCAGACTGTAACGATTTGAAGCACTTGATTGTAGATACAAAAAAACTAAATAAATAAAATCCAACACGTTAAAAAAAAAAATTATTATAATAATAATAATAATAATAATAAAAACCTATTTCAACGCACCACTTAACTTTGCCAATCAATAAATAGTGTACTACGTATAATTTTTTATTACTATTCAAACATTTTTACAAGCGTCTCCATAACACTTGAATGAAGTTGAATAGTCCATTCGTCGAGAATTATTTTTTTTTTTACTTTATTATATTTATCATTTGCGCCAGCAGTAGACGAATTTTATTTGCTATTTTTTTACTATCGTTTTATTTAGAGCCGTGCACGCGGTGTAAAGCATTGACGTGAAAATATTACTATCAACGTGACACTATAGTATATTGAAATAAAACACAGTTATCAAATGTATGAAATAAATTACAAGATGTACCATGTTGTTCCGTCCACTGGACTGCACAGTGTCTCACATGCAGATCTACGCACGTTACGCAATCGACGTGGTCCGCTCAAATGAGTACACTCAAGAGACAAGACTACAATGAGCAGTGACAACCCACAAAGGTTCACGCTTGTTTGAAATAATGAAGTAATGGACTTTTATTGTCCAACCAAATACCACTTTAAATTAGCGAACAACTCTCGTGGGAATGAGCTATATACATATTATACTGTGGTCGCCGTGGCGGTATACATGACATAAACTCCGCAAGAAACAGTCCTCCGAGTGCTAGCGTTAAGCCAAGTAATAGTTTTCGAGATATAATATATTATGTTTAAAAGTTTATTATACAAAAAGAGTCACTTCGACCTTTCCCTTGGAGGAGCCTTTTACCGCCGCGCTGTATATATTCTCGAACCGTGACGGAAATGGAATGCTTCCTCGTTATATTACCATAGGGCAATAAATTTTTATTCCAGCTGCTTCAGGGTGATTTAGAATTAGACATCAATTTTGCTCGGTACACTTTTTTCCCCTTTTAATTTCATAAGCCCTAGTTTAATTAATTTTCGTACGTATTCAACTACTGATACCAAACGTAATCTAATAAATAAAATTATTCACCGTAACATTTCATTATTATAATAACGTCCAAAATCGTTTCCTTGAAATCTTTTATTTTTCATGGAACACTTGTAATTTGATGCTTGCCTTATTTTTCGAAATTGTTTTCTATATTATTATAATGAATTATTTCGTCATTCAAGGAAAAATGATTCATGCGTATTTTAGACAAATTGACTTCTTTAAAATTTTTTAAATAATATAAGCTATATTATAATATTATGATATAATAGGTACCATAATATAGGTAAGTACTCGGAGGTAAATGATAACTTAATCATATATAAGCTACCTACTTACTACGAATACTTACAAAAAATGTATTTATTTTTCACTGTCCAATGAACATTTGAATCGATTCAATACAGACAATAATTTAGATTCTCAAGTAGATTTATAAAATGTTAATCGATATGTATGTGTATGTATATTTTTTTAATACCTAGTGGAACTAAACCAGTATTTGTTTGAATAAATATAATATAGAATAACATAAGGGGGGGGGGGGGTTAAAAAAATATGTTTCACAACAACTAATCGAATGCATTAGTGCGCCTCTCACCGAGTACAATAAATAAATACACATGCATGTATATATTATATACGACGAGCGTAAAGCGCAGCTGGTGTATGTTTATAACAAATGGCACAATATGTATGTATATTTGGGTTCCTAATTGAAAAGGATTTCTGCCCTCGAAGCTCTCACTAGTGCCGCAGCCACAGGATTCGACACGGATCAAGATATTTATACCCTCGGTGGCCGCGATGCACGTCAAGTGTCTGATAAATACACATCGCAGTAGCACGGCTAATAATAACAATAGGAATCGTCGAATTGCGCGAAAGCGCACTGTGATTAAGTATACACACACACATAAATAAATATATGTGATATATATGTGTGTGGGCTGTGGGTGGGTGGGTGGGTGTATATTTTACAGCGATGACGGAGTTGGGTGCGTGTTATTGTTTTATTGGTGAGCCTTCTTGAAACGAAAGCCGCCACGCGGAATAATAATCCTTTGCGCTGTATTATTATTATTATTATTATTATTACTATTATCATCAAAAGTGGTGGTACGTTTATTTAATTTTTTTCTCAAATTTCACTGAATTTCGTTTTACGAGTGGTGCGCGCTGCTGCGGACCAAAATCCGCTATCTGTAAAATAGTTTTTTTTCATGTTTAATAATATAGAACGGATGATGAACGAGATATTCTGCGAATTATTTTATACCTACTATCATGCTAGTTGTTACTCTTTTGTCAACTAGAAATGATTTTCATACAAAATACTGATTGTGACGAAAATAATTTGAAGTCATGTTTGGTATAGGTAATAGAGAAATGTTTATTACTAGTGAAAGTTCAGTATTCACTAAAAACATGTTTGCACAGTTCTAATAAAAATATTCAACATAAATAGATCAATACTCCGACTTCATATAGTTTAATCAATTACAATCGTATTTTTTTAAATATGTTTCACATTACCCCGTCACCCTTTTACCCTTGATACACGAAACAACATTCTAGACGGTTAAAATCAATATTTTTGTTTTCAAAAGACAATAACACGTCAGCATTAAATTATAATATTTATTACATAGTGCACTCAATATGCAACTGTTATTGCATGGCTGTTTATTCAAATGCAATAATATTAAAATTTAACACTTAAAAATTAATCATTTTTTATTTGTCAAGTAATTGATTGATAACTACTCATTCAGTTCATTTTCTGAGTATCATATTCAAAAATAGAAAATGTATTCTGGCATATACCTTAAATTCTTAAGAAAGATGCAATAATTTATATCGTAATAACAAGGGGACTTTTTTTTTTGTCAAGTGAATAAACCATTTCAAGCTATAGTTTGTGTCTACCTTTGCATTACTTATGCTTTTTAAAAAATTAATGTATAAACAGTTTTAAACAAATTTATTTTGTATTTTTGTCTTAAATATTATTTCCCTTCATATTCAAATGTCATTGCTGAAACATTATGATAATAATGATTATACTATCATTGTTACCTGTCATATTTACTTTTCCCCGTCACTATTTTTCCACATAATAATATATATATATATAAATGTTCATAATTTTTAGAAATAGTTATTATATTATATTAAAATACTAAATAATATGTATATTACAAAATAATTGGTTAAGATACATAAACTCCGATGTGAACAATTCTTACAGCACGTCTTACAATAAGTAGTTTTATAATTTTGTAGGTCAATTTTAATATTTATATTAATAGTAGATAATAGATATTAAACCTTTCTATAGATTTAACTAACTTACTCTGACGTCTGACTAATACTAATATTAACTAATTTTGCTATATAATTTCTATTAACTAATAATTTATAAACAAATTGATATCATTACAATTTTTAATATTGGTTTTAAAAGTAAATAATAATTCTACAGTAACTTAAACATCATACAACTATACAAATCATGAACAATACCTACCATCATTGATGATATCTTACATGTCAAAATAAATTATATATAAATACTAAAGTACTTCAAATACAAGACGAATACTAATTTAATATTAATACTATTAAAACTAATACAATTTTTAGTAACAGACTAATCGATAAAGGATAATATTTAAACCAAGGAGATTATATTGATCATTTTTGGAGGATTTATATTTGAAAACATAGTGAAAATTGTAAGCTAGTGGCCACCTTGGAGGCGTTACAAATTTACAAGAGAGGAAATGTTTTTGTCCGTGAACTGATCCCTTTTATTTCTAAAAAACATGAGCTTATATTTAATGACCACGTGAATTTCATCCATATTTTATTACATGCATTAATTTTACATGAATAGGGCTATCATTATTAGTTTAAAATATTAAGAGACAATGCAGTAATGTTGGCATAAAGTTTTAAAATTAATTATTTTGACATTTCTCATACTTATTTGTATTATATATTATTATGTTACATGACTTTTTTTGTAAAATTGTATTGCTGTTATTTTATTGATAACAAAAAAAATAATTGGTATACGATTTTTCTTCAACAGTACAAAATAAGATATTTTCTGATAACATATTGTGTAAAGTCAACGGTTAATTAAAATCGGTTATTGATGAGGTGAAGTCACTAGGTATAACCTAATGAGGGCATCAAGTTAAATCGAGTGTTAAACTATGTTGTAAAATATGAAAGTTATATTTTAATGTTACCCATAATTTGACACTATATTCCATAATATTATATACTATCAGCTAGTCTTTTGAATTGAATTGTGGATAGAATGAACCTTAAATTTATTTAGTAGATAGCTGAATATTATCATTTATATTATTTTAATAGTGCCTATTTTCTTTCATAATTATATAATATCAACAAAAAATGTCATGTTTCTCGGTGAGGCGCGGCATACGCTCAATCTTCGGCAACGCTCTGAGTGTACATAAAGGCCGTCGTTGTTAGCACTCGGATGGGTGACCACCATCCGAGTTTTTAGCAACACATCCTTAGCACACATACAAACGTGTTCCAACCAACAGTGCCCCCCCCCCCCCATAGCACAAGGCTATAGACTAATCCTAATCATGTGCTAAAAATAGGGGTCACTACTGAAAAAATTACATTTTGTACTGCGCTTGTGCTCACCATAAGCGTTTAAAATTTTAAAATTTCACAAAATATGTATTTCAGTACCACCTTGGTTCTCCCTAAAATGAATTTCAACACAAGTTCATGCGGTCAAAATATTTAGTGTTACCATAATTCGTGATCAGTGATCACACTGTTTATCATTACAACATTGAGAAAAATGTATACATTTTACTTAAGGTGCTCGGAAATCAGTATACTTTATTAAAGCTAAATGTGTATTGTATTAAATATGGATTAATATGATAATATGTTTCGTCAGGGCACTGTCGTCTTATTTAATCTATCCAAAGGGTGCATTATTATAGACGTATTGTCCGTAGTCAGTCTGTTTAGGTAAACAAAACTACCCTTTTAAAACCACTGTTATGTGTACTGTAGCTGCTCCTATTTCCTCGTCATCTATTTGACGGTTTAAGTAATTACAACTACCCGTTGCCCGCAAAACGTATTATGAAGAGTTAAAACTACTTTCATCGCTCTATAGAGGACATTATCGAAAATTAAAATAAAAAATGTACCGCAATTATTTTTAAGGTTTTAATTTGATCATGACTATATTTAAGCTTTTAATATTTTCCCTCCACTGTCTTACTCTATGAAGCAACGGAGGAACTTCGTCCCTATAAAACTTCACTCATAATTGTTGAAATTACGTGTTATACGCAATACCCATTAATGCCAGTACACATGATAACGGGCCCTCCTTAATAATAAATAACGACCACACCTTGTCACAAGAGCTGTTCGTCTGCATTTAATACATTTTGAAGTGATGTCTTGATTGGTTTCCATCAGTAAAATTATATTGTGTGGGCATGTACATGTAGTTAAGTCTATAAGACAACGTGGTATACCACTGTAACCACGCTTTTATGTCAAGTGTAGTCAGGAAATTATACTATCTAATATGTATGGACTAAAACGTTCAATGTAAATTCATTGACTAAACACTGAAATATCTAAATTCTACTAAATTAACCGGAAAATGAATGAAGTAAAAGTATAACAATTCCTAGAATGCCAAAATTATGTAAAATTCATTACAGCAAAATAATTGTCCATATATGCAATATAAGTGATTTAAGTTGAAAAACATTTTTAGTTTTTAATCATTTAGTTTTAAGCTTAATTATGTAATTCACAACAGTTGAATTATTTTTTTATAATAAAAGTCAATAAATGTTACTAATTAATTATTATTCTTTTTTGTACGTGTTTCTGATGAATGTATTATTGATTTTATTCTTTACCCTAAAATATAAAAACATAATTCTTTCTTTTGATATATACAATTTTAATACATCATTGATAAAAATGTACTTATAATTGTTGTGAATATTAGGCATACATATATTATAAACGTTCAATATAGGTAGTTTGTATCAAAAAGGTTACATTCAAATTTAAAACCTTTACAGTTTATATAGACTACAATTGGGTGCAATGTGATACAATTTGGTACATATTATGATAATATGTTATAGATACTCTTCACATCCTAATGAACTAGTTTTGTTTTTTTTTCTCATTATTTACATCGATTTGACAACGAGCGATTTGAGTTCGACCATCCAATGTCACCATGATAATAATATATACAGTGCTTACTGCTTGATATGGTATAGATATCGATATGGCTCGCAACCAGAGGGACGGTGTAGGAGAGGACATCAAACCACTGTGCACAATACAAGGTTTCAGATTTCCCAATTTTGGGTCACTTTCGGTCAGCTCACAGTGAGAACGGGCTTTGGCTTTGTTTTGTACGTGTATAATATGTGTGCGCCCTGTATGTGTGTTTTAGCTAAGAGGACGCTGTGATGAATCAGAGTGTGGGGAAAGGCACGTGGCGAATCGTTATTGAAAATGGACTCCTGTAGGTAGTATTGAGTTCGCCCTAATACATCTGCACTAGGCGAAATCGTGGTTTGGCAAACCGGCAGTATCCAAGTACTCCTTTGACGAACAGTTAATGAATATATTTTCCTTTGAAGTCGATCATTTTCTTAGGGGAGTTGATATCGGGTTATTCTCCCGAACTTTGAGTAAAACAGGGAGAAGGACAAGTAGAGAAAAAAAAGTAATAATAATAATAATAATAATAATAAAAAAAAAATGCCAAAACAAACGACGGCTGAACTGGAGACATGATAATTAAAACGGCCACCGCCGTTACCGTCGAATGCAAATACTGTTGATTAAATACTGCGGCCTCTCTGAATAATAATTACGTTCGATGAATTTTTTATTTAACTTCGTCACGCCGAATTTTATTTTATTTCATTATATGCACTGGATAAATAACAAGGGGTTCCGTGAAAAAAAAACGAAGACGTGCGTGATTTCCGTAATCGGGATGAGTTTGAAAACCAGGTTGTCTGCAAACATGAAATTTCAGTAAAATTCGTGGAGTTCTTAAGTCATGTCACGCCTCCACCACTTTTAAGTTTATTGCAGGAAGACAAGAGCACGAATTGAAGAGTGAAAAATCCAATGTTAATTTTGACAGAGTTTATATTTGAGGTTAAATTCCCAGGTTATTGAAATTCGTACAGTAGAATATTTCCAACATTTAAATTTTATTTTCATAACTATACGAGCAACATACAAAAATATGTTTGATTACCGAGAATTATCTGCAAATATTGTTACTTTGATTTTGATTCAAATTATTTGTATATATTATGTTCTATTTAATATTAAGTTGTTTTAAAGTTATTTTTTTTCGTGTTGTCTTAAATTTGAATTTAAATTACACAACAGATAATGTCGGTTAAGTCTATCGCATTGTAAATAGTTACATTCATTTACATGGTTTCTATAAATTTGGTAATTGGAAAAATATAGGTGTATTTTACATTATAAATTTAAATTAATATTAAATATAAAAATGTTTATAGTTAATTCATGAATTGCGTGTTGTTGTACGTATAATAATATTGTTTATTTGAATTATTATTGGAATTAGAAGTCTGAATTACAAAGTTTATTTTAAAATCAAAATTATAACATTATATCGATGTTCTGCTTTGAATTTGTTTTGACTCAATTCTTAGTTTCTTTTCATGAAGAACTTTGAACTATTAAATACTTTTGAAATTCTAATTTTCTTGTTGACTTTAATAATATGTAAACGATGCAAGATAAATAATCTATAAGACAAAACGTTGAATTTATCTATGAATTGTAATGCAAAATACTGAATTAAATACATTTTTCGGTTACAAAGAGCCGTTTATTTTTTATACGAATCCTTAAAACATTTTTTAATTTACCTGAACCCTTTGATTTATCCCCCCATTTCATTGTTTGACTCATCAATAGAATATAATATGTATAGTATCCGAACTTTAAAATTATACTTATTTTACAAGTTTAATTTAAAATTAATTAACTTTGAGTATTTTTAATTAAAATGAAATACAAGTTAAAGTATATCATACAAATAATAAAAAACTAATGTTTGGTGGGTTTTTATAATGGATTTGGTAGATTTAAATCGTTTAAAAACCGTTTTCACACGTATCTATTAAACTTTTTAGGGTTTGTAATATATTTTTTCTATAATAATAACATTGTATAATTTCTTAATTTGTTTTTATAAGGGAAATATATTGATTATTGAGCTAAAAAACTAAAAATTAAATTTAAAAAAATTATATTTTTATAAAATATCCTATTTTTTAAGGTGGCTATAAATAAATTCCGAGCACAATTAATCTTATTTATAAGAATGATAAAGATTTTGTTAAATCTCAAAGTTTGTTTGCCTTTTTTTCTGTACTTAAGTGCTTCGATATACAGATTAAATAAAATGATAAAATCTGCATTAAATATTTTATAATGTATACATGTATAATATATAATATAATATGTTGAATAGTCTTCTGCACCTAAGTTCAATATTATAAACTAAAACATCAAATTTTTGTGTCAGGGTTATGTTACAGCAGAATATTTTAATATAATATATGTTTTTTAATTAAAATAGAAAATGTTGATAAATACACGCAATAACTTATAAATTACTAGGTATATAATATATTTTAGTAGAATGACTACGATAAAAAAGTGAATTACACTTTTAAATTATTTTAAATTTTAATTCATAGTTATTAAATATTTACGTTGGAAGTCATTCATTTTTTATTCATTAGTATAAAAACTAATACTCACATTTATTTCCAAAGCCTTTCTTTTAAAATATTTTTTTGGACATTTAATTCTTTTGGGAGATGAAAAATATTTATTTTTTACATTTTTATATTGAAATAAATAAATAATTTATTATATTGTTATATTGCAAAACTATGGTAAGAACGTTTACAATGTTTTATTTAAAAATTCATCAATTCAAATATTTCAGGTTTGCTTTTTATATTCAACAGTTTAATTTATTCCAAAGAGTATATTATTAATTTATTAATTTTCTAAACAAAAACGCTTCAGAAGTGTCAATTATGAGAATTTCACTTTGATCGAGGATTTTATTACATTTTAATAACTGTAATAGTGAATTTGAACTGTCAGGTGGTATCGTCATTATAGTTTAATTAAATAACTTAATTTTGTTTATATAAAATAAGTGATATTGATAAAATAATGAAACAATAAATTGTATCTACAAATAATAAAATTAGACATATAATATAAAAGCAACTGTCAATTTTATGATTTTCGGTTCAATAGTTTTTTCTTTTTAATAATCTATTCATTAAGATATTTTAGAATACGAATTGATTGATTTACAAGAAAAATTAATCTTAACCTTAAATGTAATAAAAATGTTAACAAAGACAAATAATACTCATTAGTTATTACATATTATTCACATATTGAATTGAAAAATAGAGAATTAGTAATTACTAAAAAAATATAGTTAACTATTTTTTTATCATAAATCATTTTTGTTTTATGTAATATGTTATATTATTACATGTTTGTTTTATATCATATAAAAATCAAAAAATATCTTTTTTATAATTTAAAAATAAATTGAAAGCATATACGAATACATCCGTCTAATTTATTTCTTGAAGTTCAATGTTTATATTTTTATACGTTACCATTTTCCTTTTTAAAATTCAATTTAATTTTAAAAATACCTTTAATAGTTAATGTTTCATCAGAACTTTTTTTTAACTTTTACATGTTTGGTTTCAGTTTGTATTCAATTTTACACATACCTTCCAAAAAGTATAACCTCTTATTTTGCCAGAAAATGTTTTCATTTTCGTGTTTTTAAATTCGAGATACGTGGTTTTCGTTACTTACAGTTCTCACCTTTACAATGTATTTTCTTTGCGTGTAAACGACCTTCAACACGCCACGGTGTCGTATGGATATCTCCAGTCTACAATTTACCATATTTTGGTAAATTAAATAAAACTGTCAGTTTGAATTTGAACTTCAACAGTTCATAATCGGTATTTAACGTATCCATTATTATTATTATTTCTGCGTAAAGTATCTACAATTGTCACGTGACACAAGTTTTTGCTCTTATTAGTTCTTACAATTAAAATTATTTACAGATTGTATATTGTTATTTTACGTTTGGTATTCATATTTTGTTTTTACTAGTAGGTATAAATTGGCTATTCTTGACTAAACATCAAACATTGTTCATTTTTATTTCAGTACTTTTCAAATTTAATATTTTAATGCAATTAACTTGTGACATGTAATTCACATAGAATAAAATTATATTCAAATATGTTAGTACTAATCAAACAAGTTTTGAAGGGTTTGAATAATTAAATCAATGATACTGTACCGAGTAGTCAAAATATTATTTATCGATTGTTATAAAAACATTTTCTTTTAAAGTGTTTTAGAAAAAAAACATATGTAAACATAGGAATTAGTTTTTTTTAATTTTTAGTTGACTTATCATACTTACTTATATTAATTTAGAGTTATAATTATTGTGGTCACATGCATTAGATTAATAAATTATAATAATATGATAACATATGATGAATTGGATTCACGTATAAGTAAACACGATATTATATTATCAAACAAAATGTTCCAAAACATCATTTTTGAACATTTATATTTTGATTTTTGATAATATGCGTCCGAATACTTTAATAATCAAACTATGTAAATAAATTATTATGTTATCATACAAGACAAAGGAATTTTTTTTTAAAAAACCACTCGATAAAATTTAAATTTATTGAATTTAAGCCAACTTTTTCACCAAATAAATTTCGCTGAACCTTAATAAATTCGTGAAGGGTCCTCGTGGCTATTTTTTTAAACTTCCAACACCTTCCGGTCATTATAATATTACAGGCATCGGAAATCTGATTTCCGGTTACCCGTCCTCGAGCCAAAACCGTCATCAACACACAAATACACGACCCACGAACCCGTTAAAAATAAATAATAATGAAAGAAATCGATTACCACGTTTTCACCTTTACCCATAACGCATAATTCGGCGACTACAATGATTACGGCCAATAGTGCTATAATATAGTCCTTGCCTCGCCGGATCGTCGAGCATTGTACTCTCCACCGAAAACGTTATCGCCCAATTTTACTGTAAAAGATTGCGTGTTCGGTGGCACGAGTAGGGTGTAGTATGTGCACAGACAATTTTTAAAACGACCGCGATTGTCATCGCCGAGTGAGCGCGGATGTGTAATAGTAATTTATGCGTATCCCGGTATACCGGCTCGGTAGTCTGCATAGAACGGAGGCACCGGAGGGTGCGTTGATGTCCGATTTATCGCGATCCAAAGGAATGAATATTAAAAACCGAAAGGGACTAGTGTTATCAGCTCACACCTCCGAGTCCACCTCTGAATCCTGCAGGCTATACACCGGGATACACCTATAGGTACCGAAGTTGAATCGCCACTGCAGCCGCCATAGTTTATTCAGCGCAATAATAATAATAATAATAATAATGATACACGTTCTCGGGAGACCTGGCAAATCCCGTCCGGCCGACGGGGGGTAGAGGTGGCCGTAGTGATGGCGGGGGGGGAGTAGTAGGGGCAGTGGTGGTGGCCAGTTGTTGTGGACCGTGTTGTGTTAATGGCTCGGAATAACACTGATAACGACGAGGATCATCTCCTGCGCGTCCTGTTCGCCCTTCCTGTTGCTATACAAATTACCCCACGCCCGGAACCGAGGTTGAGACTGCTGCAGGGCCGTTGTGAATTCCCAAGAGTCGCGTCGCCTACTGCGAGCAATAATAGTAGCGCGAATGCATGTGGCCGATCTTTTGTCCCGACACACGCGCATACGTCTCTGAATTTCCCACGTGTCCGATATTATTATGTGTGGCAGTTGACCACCAAAGTATATTAAACTTTAAAACGACGACAATCGAATATTGTATTCTTTCGATTCAGTATATTTTTGTTCAGTCCATTCGACACGTTCACTTTGTATGGACATCTAAGTTATACCAAACGGTTATTGGTATAAAAACCGAAAATCATACTACGCGCTTTAACTTTTATCTTACAAAAAACGATGTCTTGAATTTAATTTTGATTTGTTTCTCATTAGCAAAGAAAAATACTATAAACAATAATAGTATCATAGACTCATTAATCTTTAACACTAATTTATTATTACAATAATACATCATTTTATTTTAGATTATTTTCGAAAATATATTAAAAAAGACATTTCACTCTTTATATTCTTATTCAGGTAATTTATTATTTTAATATTTTCATGTAAATTTAGTATGACAAACTTCAGGTTCAAATATTACCTGTATCATTACGAATTGAATTTAAATTGTTTCAGTTTTGAACCTTTTGGTTATTCTCAAATCTAATATACTAATATCAAAGGGAAACTGCTTAAATTAGTGTTATAGTCTCTAAAATGTTATCATATTTTAAAATAGCATACATTATTGACAAAAATTAATCTAACAGTTCATAAATAATATATTTTTCATATTCCATTTGAATATCTGTGGCTCATTATTATACATAAAAGAATAATTTTGAAAATATTTTTTATACATTACAATGTCAAAAACAGAAAAAAATGACTATTATATTTTTGTTAAAAATATTCCTCAATATATTTTGTATGCCTACTTCAACATTAAATTTAAATCAACATTTGATCCCGTTTTATCAATTAACTAAAAAGTAGTTCACTTAATTCGATATTATATGCTTAAAACAAAGAATAAGAAAAATAAGTACTCGTTGTAGGTACCTGAGTATTGATAGTTTTGTGAATTAAATTAGGTTCTTTAGTAACTAGTTTTATATTTTGTATGATAAATAACTAAATTTACATGAGACTTTGTGATTATACAGTCCAATGAAGTTTTGAAAACACAAAAACCTAATGAAGTATTTCAAAGATTCTTTATCAAATTATCTGTGTTCAAAGAGACCAGTGAAAGTTTAAGTTTAGCGTTTCTTTATACCGTTGTATAAAAGTGACTATATTATTATAGTATAGAAATACTATGTTTTTATTTCTATAGAACAACAAATATTATGTAAATCAAAATAATATTTTAAAGTACTAATTTTACTGTAAAATTGCTAATATGTGTTTAGTTATTAATCACATATTACATTTATTTATTATTTTACTCTTCTGTATTTTATAAACAAGATTTAAATAGGTACATTGAATTTTTAATTTATATTATGTCAACTTAAAAAAAAAAACTCAAGTACCAATAGTTATTATATCATTAATTTGTATTGATCGCCAACGACCAACATTAAAAATACATCATAAGTATATTAATATTCCCTTTGATTGGCTGTACTGCATCTCCCTAAAATATCAATGTGAAATGTTCGTAGTTTTTATTATCAATTCTTTAGGGTTATAAATTATTACGATAGTCATTAAATTCCTACCGACTGGGGACATCTTAGCAAAAAGGTCATTTTACTTTTATAACGTTAAAGGTTAAGAATTCTCGCGGCCTTTGCACATTATAATGGCACTGGGTTAACGGGTTGTCATCGCTTAAAGTAGTAGGTACTCCGGTAAAAGGGCGCGGTTTTCCCGGCGAAATAATACCGAAATTCCTCAACGAAAGAAGTATTGGTGTGCTGAATAAAAGTGGCTAAAACGAGCAGAAAAAACTAAGAAAATCAACTAGATGTTTTTCTCGACGAGCATGTATAATAATACGAAATTACCGTCCGGGGATAATGACGACTGTGCCGGAAAAATCGCGTGACATTGACCAACGTCACGCTAACCCAACTTCTTACATTTTTTTCCATTGTTCTAATGAACTTTGTTTATTTTTTACTGATGGTCGAATTATTGCGATATGTTTTTATGCAATCAACCCACCAAAATGGGGAGCATAATCTGCTCAATGAATTATTTTGCCGTAAGCCATCATAAAAGTTGAATTTGTTACAAGAAAGCATATAGAGTAGAGTTTTCTGAAAGACATTTGTTTTAATTTAAGCTGTATAACTTCGAACCACCTCATGTAAGTAATTGATTTTTATCATAATACTTTTGGTCAACAATTATACTAGCTGAACTCGTCAAAATAGTGTTTCACATAAATATTATTCATTCCATTAACTGTATGGGTATAGGTTTTCTGATAATCTAATGGATTATTGGTTTACTTCAAAGTGACATTAAATGATAGGAGACGTATACAACGACTGAGTTTTATATTAATAAATTGTATGTTTTAGATATACCAAGAAATAATAATGAAGCCTGGGGTTAATTAGATCAAAGACTATATTAATATAGGATTAATTAGGAAGGAAATATACATTAATCCATTAGACAATGTAATAAAAAACTCTTTAAGTTTTATGAAATAAACAGATATTAAATAGTATCGTTTGGAAAAGTACGTGATAAAATAATGAAGCAGTTATTTCAATGTGAATTCCTTTGTTGAATGAAAATTTAAAAATAGAGAAGGATTTGCGATGCATTTTTAAGTAAATAGAATTTTATTACCTAACATTGTTTTTAATAACATATATTAGTTGTAATTCAAATAGCTTATCATCATAAATTATAATATTTTGTTGGTATAAATTTCATAACATATTTTTCATTAGTCCAAAATAATTAAACACACAAGTTTGATTCAAAGCAATTTTAATGAGGAAAATGTGTAGATTGTAAGCCAAGCTTAAAGTACGAGGCTGTATTCTGTTCATCACAATAAATTATCATTTAAAAACTACGAAAATGCAATTCAACTGCAATTCATAGACAATTTCATTAAATCATTTAATCATAAAGATATTTTTGGTCAGTACATTTTACTTCTTAAAATTATACAGTTAAAATATAGAAATAAAATATTCATAAATATTTAAAGCAATAGTATAAAAATAAACCATTCAGCAAATGCTTTCATAATAGACAATAATATATGATGTAGTCTACTTATCAAGAGTTATTAAATTATTTTTATACTAATATTGTGTTTTTCTTAATATAAGTACCTACCTTTATCACAATAAATTATCATTTAAAAAGTATGAAAATTCAATTCAACTGCAATTCATTGACAATTTCATTAAATCATTTAATCATAAAGATATTTTTGGTCAGTACATTTTACTTCTTAAAATTATACAGTTAAAATATAGAAATAAAATATTCATAAATATTTAAAGCAATAGTATAAAAATAAACCATTCAGCAAATTCTTTCATAATAAACAATAATATATGATATAGTCTACTTATCAAGAGTTATTAAATTATTTTTATACTAATATTGTGTTTTTATTAATATAAGTACCTACCTACCTATATAAATTGCAGGTTTATATTTTTTTTTCTTCAAAATTATACCACACTTTTCAATTTCAGACAAAGAACTATAAAAGATAAAAAAAATAAATAAAACATAATCAACTCAAATTAATTTGAATTTTGTGAAGTAAAGTTACTTACCACCTTCCAATAGAAATAGAGTAATTTACTGGAAGGGATACCCTTTTATTGTATTTATTGTTTACTATTGTACGTTTAAGTCTTAAATGAGAAAACTGTAAACTGGCACGTGCCTTATTTTGTCAGTAATATTTTGTTCATACAAGTTTTTTCAAAAAAATATTATAAAATATAATCGTTGATCGTAATTAAATTTATAAGTACCCATTATTCATCAAAGTATGGCACTTAAATAATACTTGCAAACAAAACTTAAGACTTTTCTGATTATATAATTGTATAAATATATATTTTTTTAATGAAACTTATAATAACTCTTCAATTTATAGAAGAAATAGAATATAGATCGTTCTTAGAAACCATCTATTTTCTCGTAAAACTGACACAGTGTTGTATACATCATAACGAAAATTTCATTTAATAATATGATATTATTAAATATGGGCGACACTGCTCAAACTAATCAAATTAGTGTATAAATAATAATATATTTAATACTTTACAACATTGTTAAGCGATCAAGTTGTCGTTTAAAATATATTTTCATCGGAAACATCTTACATTGTACTCATGTCATAGTTAATAGGTGTAATATTTTTAGTAGTTTCAATTCCCATTTTTATTTAATATTATGTGTCATCGATGATTTTACTATAAACATATATTAATGTCAGTAATTTTATAATTGTACTAACATTTAAATTCGGTATATTATTAACCGATTTAGAATACATCACAACATCCTTTTGGATATAACACTAGTAGCACTATAACATGAAAATATAATAATATTATGTTATAAGGTACTTATACCATTATGACATCAAAAGTATGGCTATATTTATAAGTCAAGTCAGTAGTCGCTCAATTAAGATATATTTGTCAAAAAAAGTTCAGTAATTTAAAAATTATTTTAAGACTGTAGGTATTTATGAAGTCAATTTGTGTAATTGATCCTGGTGGTAGTGCAATCAAACATAAATAAATTCCTTGACACTAACTGCAATTATTATTCCACATTTAATTGACCTTACAGCAGATAGGTTAGTCGTGGTCTCAAATATTTCTACAGACTACAATGATAGGAAGTACTGTACTATCCCGCATGGGCATATTTCTAGCGGTTGTACTATCGTTCAGCTCGCGTGTATATTTTACACACGTAAATTGCTTGTACGAGAAAATAAAAGCTTAATAAAAAAAAAAAAAGTACCTAAAGAAAAAAGTCCGACTTGGCCACGTAAACGGTTTGGGTATTATGAGCGTTAAATTATTAATTTTCGGTGTTTAAACACGAGTGGAAGGAGGTGAAACTATTCGGGTTTACGCGGGATTATTATTGCACCGGAACCCTCCGAACAATTCCAGGACAAAACGCCACTTTGCATATTTAAAATATCCCGGGCCGTCCGGAGTTATATTAAAACATACCGTGGTATATTCTTAGCATTATTATTATTATTATTATTATCATCATTATGACTATAACCGCAGCCGCCGTGGGTAGGTGGGTGTGGGGTGGTGGCCAGAGAGGGATGGTTGCATTTTAAAATGTAATCCGTTGTATGCGCGCTCGCGTGTGTATGTGTGTGTGTGTATGTTTGTGTGTGTAGCCGTCGCTGTTTCTGCCATAACGAGTGGCACACAGGCACCCAGCACGACCGACTATGCCATCTCTGTTTCCGGTCCGTCGCCCGTACACTCGTTATCATTTTTTTTTATTGTGATTTCCCCTTTTCACTCGAATTAATATAATATATATAGTGGTCTCCAGTAGTGTTGCACCGCAAAACTTCCCTCGAAATATTGTTTTTAATGCCACGCTTAATTGTGGTGTGCGCGTCTTTGTGTATGCTTGTACTTACGTGACTTGAAAAGACGCCAGATGATGTGTCGTAAACGACCAACCAGTATTACCACTGCAATTCGACGCGTCGTGCGACACGTGTTTTTTCTACAGAATTGGCAACAAAGAATTTACAACACAAAAGCATTACGTTATAGTTGTACGATGTAATGACATTTTTTTCTTTTCGTGTATAAAATATCAAATATTTTTTTATTATAAAAAAAAGTACACGTCGATTTGATATGGTATTATATTTTATTTCTTCGATAATCTGTGATGTCGTATCAACGTTTAGGAATGGTTAATAATAACTATGAAAACTGTTCTGGAAATTCTGGTAAAACAGAAAATAATATATAGTTATTGTAGGTACATTAACTACTCTAAGCTAAGTAGATAATAATCTACTTTCAAAACTTAGATTATAACTATAAGTTTGCTTTTTACAGTACATACCTATTAATAAGTATTAAATACTTAATTATAACGTAGTTATATACAGTCTGAACATTCACCAACAATAATTAAAAGTTAGAATTTATATTTTCCCTTGACATCATAATATCATGTTCATCTGACTAATATAGTAAAGTATTCGGAATGCATGGTAGGCAATGCACAATATTGCACAACTTGTATGTTTGACAGGGTAGGTACCCATGTTATGAATTATATACATTGTTCAGAGCTATATATATATGAATCATATGTTTATTAGAAAATCAGTTTACGCATAGTACAATCGATCTGAATACTTATAGATATGGAACAATATGTAAGTAGGTCAAAATCAACATAAAAAACTAAATTCAATAAATCTATTTTGCCATACATTTTTATTCGGAAACATTTAAATGATTTAATACGTTTATGGTTGAATAGCGAACAACTTCAGTAAAGACAGATCAGAATATCGACCAACAACGAGTAATATTTCCAAAAAAAAGTACTCGGTCTGTTAAAAAAAAAAATCTTCATAGATGTTTTGTAGTAGTATTTTACATATATATGCATACAAGTTACTACAGTGTCCTGGCGTACACAACCCACACTTGCTGGTCGTACCGATTGGGTCAGCTCCCTTAAATCATAAAAACAATAAATTTCAGTGCAACAGCTATTGTGTCTCGGGTTCAATTTCCTCTTATGAAAATGTTCTTCGATTGGATTACTGAGTTATTGCGGGGAGTTAATAGAATACAAACGCAGATGTAATGTGGTTATCCACAAATGTCTTGTTCACCGTACATAATATTTTATGCATATTATAATAGTATTATCGTGACGTATCCTTTACATACCTAATAAATCGACAGATTATGTTATAGTATTTAAAGCGTATCTAAGTATACTCACGTTCATTTCACTAAATATAAACAGTGAAATAAAAAACTGATTTGTTTTGTTTTACAGATCATTGAAAATGCCGCCGGCTTTATACGGACTGTTCTCCGTGTATGTGACGTTTGTCGTACTGGGAACACAAGCCATTACCATTGAAGAATTGCCACCAGGTATGTTTTCGATATTTCTTCGTTGATAGATATTGTATAGATAAATAACCTAGGGAATAAATATGAAGAGAAAACAATAGACACTGCTGTTGTTTGTTGATATCTCGGTAAACCCGTAGGTAATATGGTAATATACCGTTTCTCACCGACAGCTTGTCATTAAAAGTTTATTTCCACACGAATGGTGCGTAAAATAAGTAATATTAAAACGCTATTTTTTTGCAATTCAGCGGAGAAAAAAAATAAAAACTTTTGAATTTTGTCGAATATATTTCAAAAACTTACAATATTCTTTTCCAAAAAAACCTCGTAATTTCAGTATTACTTTTGAATTTTGTCCTTGCAACCTCGGCAAAAAGTTATACCGCATTTTATTAATATATTTCTGACGTGGAAATTTATTCGTGAAAGAATTACACTACGCATTGGGTTTTATTTAAATTTAAATTTAACGCCTGTGACGCCAACACCGCATTTAGCTTAGGTAGGTAGTAAAAAATTATTGAATCAATATATAGTGTATAATATATAGGATTAAACGTTGTAGGCATTGCGGTCGATCTAATACTCAAGAGGTAAGGTAACTCAATAATCAAATAGGATGACGACGTGTTCCCGCTGTAGAAATAGGATTATCCTAGGAAACGAATAAATCGCCTAGATTAGTATAAAATATAGAAAAATAAAATATGATTCTAATCCTATAATAATAATAATCGAGTCTCGAAAGTTCTTCGTGTACCGCCTCCCGGAGAACTCGAAATTGTCTCCTCTGGGCGGTAACACCCATTAATTTGAGGTAACTGTCTAAGCACGTTTATTTTCGTGTCTATGGTGCTTTTATGTATGATGGAAAAGGGGGTGCAGGCGACGGTGTAAAACGATGGTGGTTGTCTTCGGAAGAGGAGAAAAAACCCGTACCTTATAATACCATTATGGCGACGGACGATTCAAGGGCGCGGAACGGACGACATCCGATAGCATATTATAATATACCAATAAACACTCGCAGTATACCACGGTATAGCCAGTTACAACATCATAGCAGCGGCGTATCCGTCTAAATCGAACGGGGAGGAGAAAATAGGGGTGGCTGCGGCGATACGAGTCGGCGAGGGTGGGAGGCGTTCGCGGTTCAGGTGCGGGAGATGTGTTTTACACGCACACCGCGGACAGCCGAGGAAAGTGCGTTTTGTAAGCGCTCGTGTAACATTTCTTGTCGTCGTGTAACCGGATCGACCGCGGAGGGATTGGATTTCTCGAACGCGCGGGCGATACCGCTCGCGGACTACTATAATGCAACCGTGTACAATATAATATACACGCGTGTGTATTCGTCGTAGATATTATATATATATATACACACGTATACCTCTCTCTACACATTACAGAGGGTGGATAGAATAATATTATCGGTGGCGGCGGCGTTGGTGGTGCGAGTTTTCTTTGTTCGACAAATCGATCACGCGACGGCACCTATATAATATTATATGGAACGCTAGCCCGCCAAGGGCCTTCAACTTGTAACATCGCTCGCGGATTCGTCGTCGTTATAACAATATTATTATATTATGCAAAACAAACGGTTATTACTGCACGTGTAAACTGCATTTTTATTTACTGCGATACATATATTATAATAATACTATTTTTATTACCTTGATGATGATGATGATTATGATAATAATACAGTGTTGGGCACGACACGTTCCATTCCGCCATATGAACCGTAGCATACTACCCCTATCATGCTTAGTGCTCTGGCCATTGAAATGATTACCTAATCCCCCCCCCCCCTTAAGGAAATATGTCCTCGTTTGACGACTACTTAATAATATAATTTTTTTTTCTGCTGGCAATATTCTGTACAATTGAAATGATTTGTAACAATTTAAAACATTTTTCAAAGTTACTTGGATTCTATACTTTGGTCGAGTTTCGGAGTCAATTTATCTTTTCATAGACCCTTATAACAGCAACATTTAAAAATGTAAGAATTTATTTTATTTCATTTATTTTATAGAAATATTATTTGGGATTATAATTTAACATAATTAATAGTACTTTTTTGTATTATTGTTTGTAGTTTATTGTGCAATAAGTACTATATTTTTATGATAAATGAAACAAATGATGTGTTTAAGTTGGTAAAAATAAACAACCCCTAAAATATGACTAAATATCAGCTAGCCCCCTGTAGGCATGACTATGTATTATTATCCTCCATACCATACGTCGTAAGGTAATATTAATACTATAATTGTAAGGAGGGTGCAGTATGGCAGAGTTCCTCTACCTATTTTTTTTTTATTTTGAGAGCACCCCTACAAATTATTTTATATTAGAATAGGAGATGGTACGTTCTGTTTAACAAAATATTTTTTAACTTATATTTTTTGAAATTCTTAAAATAATTGTATTAAAAAATGTATTCAAATTAAATTATTTTAGACTTATTTGTATCAAATACTGCATAAAATCTAAAAAAAATGTAAATTAATTTAAATTTAATTTGTCTATCATTGAAAAATTTTCCAAAATGTCCATCGAAGTTAATAATCAGAGCATTTTTTCTACTGAAAAAGTTGAGATGTCAAGTCCTTTAAGTTGTACAAAAATCTTCAAATACCCCACCTAAACGACTGAAATGATTAGACTGGACAAAATGAAAAAATAAAATTGTAATTTATTTTCAAGCCTCTCCTACCCACCCCCTCAAATCAAAAAATCCTGTGTACGCCAATAAGTGCGTATTATTGGTATAGTAAGCGCTCAACGATTGATTGGTATGTACGAAGGACTATTGAGAGTGGGACGATGTGCCAATAGACAATAACGACTCCAGTTATACGGTGTTTGTTCAAAAAATATATGTATAGAGGTACACGTATTGCACAGCCGACTGTCTGCAAGCATGAAAGAAGTTTGACTTTTTTCCCATTTCTGCATCAAATCGATTTTTTTTTTTATAATGTTTTCGTTTTATTGTAAATATAATCATAAAATGTCTGTAAAATATAAAAATGCACAACAATTCATTGTGGTTGTATGTATTTTCTAGGTACATATTATATTTTATTACGTCAGAACTCTTTGGATTGTAAATATTTCACTTTGAATGAAGGTATGCGTTATTAAAATTGTACACATAAATAACTATGTCAAATTTAAATGGGTAATATGCTTATGACTTCATGTACAAATAAATTACATCTACAAAACATTGTACACAAAATACATTGACTTTACCAACAACTTGTGAAGAAGTTTTTGGAAAAATATTTTTTGTTTGATTTAAATTTTCTCTGAATTTATTTTCTGATTTAATGTAAGTACATAAGAGTTAATCAAAAACTGTGACGAACTGTATTGAAGAGTATAGAATACTAGTATATTTTTAATTTGTTTCAAGTATTATAACGAATTGTATGCATTTTAAAATACAAAAAATATCTAATTCACTTTCACTTTTCTCGCTGATTTTAAATTCTGAGCGAAACGAGGATTAATGTATTAGTGTTAAAATCAATTTTATTTATATTTATTCTATACTGTTATCACTTATCACTTATTACTTATTACTAGTGAAACAAGTGCTCTAAGAGTTTCTTATCACCCTATTTGTTTATGAATTGTGGATTTCATCTAATTGGTACATTTTCCAAAGGCAATTGTAATATTAGCTTCTCTAAGTGGCTAAGTGTAAACATGTAAAGCAATATCTGACGAAAAACTATCAACACACATTGTTGAACAAGTAGTAATAGTGGAGTTTTCAAAATACGTGTTTATTAATGTAGTGTCTATAGACAAATCTGAAATACATTTTTAAAAAAATATTACATTATGACTATAACAATAACTTAAAATATTATTTTTTAAATAGTCATCAAAACTGAACTGTAATCTAAACCTAATATAGAATACCAATGTAGGATAGCAAAGAATCGTTCTTGATCCCTGCGTTATATCATTCTTGTTTACTCATTACACAACGATAATGCACTACAAAATACCTACATATACCTACTAGTGAAGTACTGAAGTGTTGAATTGAAGATGAGTGTCACACGAGACACGCCTAGTATCAAGTCCAGGCTTTAAATATTTAAGTGTTATAAATACAAATTATTTAATTTTCTATTTTTTTTTATGATAATTGACGTCTTTGCTTCTGCCGCTTGGGAGATAATTTGAATTTATAAATTATGTTGGGAAATTGCACGTGATCAGCGTGAGGTAAACTTGTGACATCTGTGTCCGTTGTCTGCATAAAAGACAATAAAAACATGCGATGAAGAGTGGTGGTTAGGTTAGGCGTGGCAGGGGATTGAAATGTGGTATAAAACCTCTGGTATTGTTTTACCATGATACTTAGAAAAGGTTATCGTGTGATCGGACTAGCAATATGTAAAACGTGTGCGCGTACCTACACCTTTCCGTGTTTTTACCGCCGTATTTGGCCTGCGACGGTGGTTGGCTGAAGGAAGGGTGTTTTGAATAAATTTTTTCGAACAACTTTATATATGTATTTTATGATTGCGTCTAAAGGAGCATTTCCTATTTCTTGCTAGCAAGAGAAACGGATATACGTGCCCTTTAAAAGTCACATAAAATTGGCGGGTCCGAAACAGACGCATTGCGTCCCTTTTCCCCTCATATTGCCCACGCACTGCATAACTCGACTTGACTTCTTATACATACATAACTGTTATGATTATTATTATTATTATTATTACTATTATATGGTTACTTTGGTTATACGTGAGAAAAATTATATGGCCTTTGCCAATTTCATATACGCACACACTTATACATATATACATATGCCTAATGTCATTCGTTCGACTACAGCGGCAATTCCATTTTGAACGTTCTCTCTTCGGGTTGACCAACACGATACGTCCATTTGAATTCAAACCTCAATGTGTTGTACCAAAAACCGATCACCAATGGTGTTGAATATTTTATTTTGAACCAACAAATATTTTTCATTGCGGATTTTTATCGTGAATTATTATATTCCTGTAAATATTGTATTACCGCCAGTATACCGCTATAATATTTGGATGGGCATAATACGTTATAAGCATAAAGATTTGTTTTATTTTAGCAGCACATTTTTAGACATCTCACTAATATACCTGGTACTATACTTATGTTTTAATAAGATATATTACCTACAGTAATTTACAAATTTAATATTTTTTTATAAAATCTGATGAGTTTTAAAATTTTTTTCTAATATTGAAAATTTAGACCAGTTATATTCACTATGTATATAAATTATAATACATATCGAGGAGGTAAACATAATTTATAATACGTCCATTGCTCAGTGTTATGAAAATGTTGAAAATTTGAATGAAACCCGTTTAAAACTTATACAACGTTCTTTGATAAATACAAGCTATTCTGGTTCTCTTATTGTTTTATATCTGAGTATTAATAATTATATTATAATGCAAGGTAGAATTATTATTAAGTCCAACTAGCATCATATGATATATAATACATTGTTTAACGTACCAAGTTTCTCAATGGTGAATTAAACATAGTTATATCATAGTTTTCGTAATATGAGCTTTTTATAATGCCCACCAATTATTAGGATCAATTTTTAAGCAAAGATTACCAACTTATATACTATATATAACCATACAACATACGTAAAAACTATCTGTCTATATTAGTAAGTTACAATCCATCAATAAACTTGATTGCAAACCATTAAAATTGTATTTAAAATTTTGAAAGCATAAAATACTTAATATAAACTTAGTTAACTAGTGTTTATTTAACTGTTCTTAATTATTTTTTCATTATTATTAACATTTATTTTATTGCATTTGTAATTACATTTGTACTATAGTAATTTTGTACAAAACTGTCAGAAAATATTCCTAATATATTTTTTTAGTCTTGCCCGATTACACTTTGGCATTTTATAAAAGTTTCGCATCCCCTAGAGGACAAATAAAAATAACGATAAAAACCGTTTCCTCTTTCCATGTTTAATGTATTATTCTATGGAATACGCAAATATAAATAAAAACGATATATAATAATGTTATTATTTATTAATAGATATATTTTCTTTAGTTTCCATTTGGTTTTATGAATTCATATCTCATACGGCGAGGGACCAAATTAAAATTGTATATTCGATAATAATATATTATTGAGCATAAATACTAACAATATCGTTCTTCGAAAAGTCCATCCAAATTACTATTAGGTATTATATATGTTATTTTAATGATATGAAAATATAAACATGAAAACCCTCCGGTAAGACACGGGTCTGGTTACTTCTGTATAATATTCTACTTATAATGTTCTTTAACATGCACTGTACACAAATAACTGACAAATGATTTTAAAAATATATATATATAAATATATATTTATATGTTTATGTACCTAATATTAGTATTATGGTCGATAGTTTATTAGGAAAGTAATATAATTTCAACTAAATACGTAATAGTATACGTCATCCACAGTTATTACTATTGACATTAATCGGCTTATAAATATATATATATTGCAGTGAAATCAAGAAACAAATATAATATTACAAAAAGTAAAATATCTTAAGAAGTTATTAAAAATATATTTGTAGTTCTAAATACAGTGTAGGTACTATTCCAAAAACTAGTAAAAAAACCCTACTTATAAAAATGGTAAAAACTAAATGGACTTTTTTTATGTTGACTTGTGTACATATACCTACGTAGTATGATCAACATAAAATTATATTATACTTTTCACAGTTAATAATTAATAAATTATATTATTTTCTAATAAATGTAATCTACAAATATCATGGAAGTAATAATTATGTCAATAATTGATTAACAACAAAATTAAATGTTAAGTTTTTTGGAACATAAGTTTATTTTATTATATTATAAATTATAATATATAATTTATAATTATATGAAAATTTAATTAATTCTAGTTAATAATCATATTATTATTATTTAAAAACATTTATTATGAAAATAACTGTAATGTACCTGTATAAAATAGTATTTTAAATATAATTTTCTGAGTTATATTTTTATGGATATGGCGATAAAATAAAATATGATCATCGACATAAATACAATTAATAGTTGTCGTAAAATATCTTAAATGAATGGAATCATTTAAATGTAATTGGTATACTTTATTGGATAGTAAATTATATAGGTACTACCTATAATTGAAACTTTTATAACCATGATGACTGATGATCAATTCAAACCATAAACATTCTATAATACTTAAATATTGAACGATATAACGTACATTTTCTAATTTCAAAGTTGTTGAATTGTAAAATACCGAATATCTTAAACGTTTTAAGGCATGTTAAAATAGGTAGCAAAAGTTGGGGGGAGGGCATAGAAATATGTTGCTTGCTTACAAAAAGATTGTTTGAGACACACTGGATCTGTTAACACGATATGGCATGGTGCACGATTAAATAACGTTATATATCATTATATACCGAATTTTTTTCATACACCTCACTCACCCCTTCCATGAATACAAACCAGTATAAACATTGCCCTTTGATAGTAAAGTTTAAATATCGTGTTTGCTCTCCTCCCACGAGCCCCCGTGGATAATCCATCTTGGAGGGGTTGTTTTAAACAGCTTCCGGCTAGGAGCAAGAAAATAATAATAAACGAACCAGACACGATAGCACAGTATACAGATATAGTACGTAGTCGTGTTTAAGGGGAAAGAAGAAAAAGAAACACGCCGCGCGTCGTACTGCCGTTTCTCCCTAACGATGATAACAATATAAATCGAATATGCCAGCTATAGAGTCGTTATTTCTACGTGGATTTCTTTACGCCCCCCGTTCCATCTGAGTTCTCCGGTGGATGTGTATCTGTAGGATAAGGAGCAATAACAATCGATCCAGGAAATTATTTTACGAAACTTCGAGGACTTCTGTCCGGGACTCCAGATATCGCGAATGAACAGTGAATACAAAGTGTACACTTTGCTCATATCTCGACTTCCATTGACTTTACCTACGTTATGTTTACCATGGGGCGGGTAGAGTGAGGGAGAGTGAGAGAGGGAGATATACCACTACAACGGTGGGGCAATTCAATTTATTGCGGGTGCTTTTCGAAGTCATTTTTATATCCATTTGTCCAGGGAAACGACCACTGTAAATGATCACTTCCAGCGTGTATATATTTTTACCATTTTGCTATAATCTCCCTGTTTCACCACTACCGCCGTGTAACCGGTCATCGTCTTACTTGTGGAACCCAAATATTTAACGATGCCCAGAGTTTTTAATGTCTTTGCCTCGTTTAGTATTCTAAGCCAGGCGAACGCGGTTTATGCTTTCTCCTACCCGACCTTCTATTCTTCATCACTACACCCTCGGACGTTTAACTCACACAGCGTCGTCAAAAATGAGTATAAAAATATAAAAAGAAATAGAAACCCTCGTGCACTTTATTCACCATCAACGTTCACTTGAATACGACCGACTCGTACGAAATGCATGTATTCGATTTAAATAAAGGTCGTTATAGTAGAGTTGCAGTACCTACGGTCGTGTTCCAAGAATATTTAGGAAAGATTCAAAATAAACTATATCAAGTGATATTTTTTACAATTACTTTTAGTTATCAAATTTGTATTGTTTTGAATGATAGTTTATTTATAATTTCATATTCTTCGGAAGAATATTTGTTTATTTGTTAAAGTATTCTATAGAATTCCACATTTTGAGAAAATAGTTACTATCATTCAGTAAGTATTTTAAGTATAGATGATCGGATTATAAAAGTGGATCAGTTAAAAATAATATGTTTCGGAATATGAAACTTAAAAATATTTATATTGTCATTCAAAAAAATTAAATACTTAAAAAATTGTATAAAATATAATTTTTCTTTCCAAAATGTTATTTTGCCATCAAATTATGTAAAGATAATATTTTCAAAAAAGTTAAAAACTTTTTGAATTAATGAGTGCAGAACTGCAGACACTTAAATACTCTGTGTTTTGAGTACTATAAAATCTAAAAATGTTATAAAATAAAAAACGATATTTATATTTTATCATTATATTTATGAACTATCGATGTTTCAACGTATAAAATTAAATAATATTAAACGTAAATAATGGTATTTTCATCTTGGGATTAAAAAAAAAAAAGTATTGTCAAAAAATATTTAAAAATACGCTCTATACCCACGAAATAATACACACATCAATATTATTATAGTAATATATTATTATTATAATTTTTCCCTCTTATAGTCTTCCAAATAATTCGAATGTGTATTTGTAGAATTCTTGTGTCGAATTTTTCTTTTATTCTTTTTAAACAAAATTCAACTTATTCAAAATGTGTTTGCATGTTCGAACAAAAGTTGCGAACAACTAAGGAAGGAGATGTTGTGCGTCGATTTTCCAGGTAAATACGTGTTGCCCCTTCCATATAAGTACGTGCTTGGAAAACATGATGTAGCTTCAGCTCAACCCCAAAATGCAATCCCAATAAATATCTTCGTAATTTTAAACTATAAAGTTTGGTCTTTCCCCGAGTAAAATGATTTATAATGCAATTATTATTTGCCTTCGCTATGTCAGGTCTATAGTCATATAATAATATAGTCTTTAATATGCACAAAATATAAATTGAAGTAAATCATTCGGTAAGATTAACATTATAAAAAAACACAAAAAATGAATCATTTAATTTTATATGTAGGAACATTTAATTTGAAAACCAACATTGATAAAAAAAAATGTTGAGAATATAACCTAACTTATTTGAATTGTGTCATCGATAACGAGCATTAACCAGTTTTATGTAACCGTTTTACGTTGGAATTTATAATAACATTAAAATGCAGTTACACGGGTACTTATAGCCCTTTTTTAATTTTTGGAGAAATGTGTAATAGGTAAAAGTAATTATCTTATTATTATCTTATTTGTCTGCGTATAATATAAGTACTTTATAAAAAAAATTATATATATGCATTAAATTAAATTGCCTTGGACGAAAAAAAGTATTTTTTTTTTTTGTTACTTTACACTTTCAGCTGTAGGCGCAACACATCTCTATTCGCTCGAAACGAAAATTCACTTTTAAGTTGTGGTAGGTCCCGTAGACTGATATATTGAAAAATGACTATTACACGTCGCATTAAGGCTGCACTGAAAGTCACGCACCGACGCCCAAAGACGTGCAAAAAAGTTTGAAGGGACATTTTCCGCGTCGTGATTTACAGTGACAATAGCAATAAGCGTTGTAAAGTGATTTTCCGACTCTCGCATTTAATTTACTGAGACATCCATCATACGCATGATGGAAATACCGTACGAGCGCATAACTCCATAGTGCTGTATGAAGTGCATTATATGCACAAGTTCATTTGAAACTTTCGAATTTACTTAATGTTCCGGAAATGTATTTATCTACAGCCTGGTTCCGCGGAGGGCCGGTTATTCCTTGTTAATTTCCTGACCGAGCCCAATGCCGGGGACCCGGCCACTTTGTATTACTAATGCGTTTATCTTGTCGTCGTTTTCGGATTTATTGCCGGTTGACGTTTAGTACCCTGGGTATGTGTGTACGTGTGTAATATTGAGAGAGAAGGGATGGCAGTATCCCTCACGGTATATCGTCTATACCACGTGCGCGGAGCTTGTAGGAGTACGACCGTCCGATACCCGACCCCCGGGGATACGCCTCCCCGTAATAATTTCACCCTGTCAAAGTCCCGGGCCAAAAGGAGATATATACACCCGCCACCGCACCACCAACCACCCTTGGACATTTCCAGTCTGTGTTATTGTTATTATAAGGGTCATTTTCTTTGAAACGATTTTTTTCTTCCCGGACCTTACGTCCTCCCATGTTCGTTGGCCAGCTTCTTTATTTGTTTCCGAATTCCAAAAACCACCGATATACCATATATACACCGGATATAATAGAGGGAAATCCACCCTCAAGCATTTCGTATATGTAGATTATTATTAGTTTTTTTTTTTTTTTTAATTTAACAATATCATAATAAGAATGAAAATAATTTTATTGCTCAAATAAAAAATATGTAGGTATGTTGGAAACCAAAATTCTTTAAATTTGCCTGACTGAACTTTTATTATATTAACAATTGTCTTCTATGTATATTCTAATGTTAAATATAAATTTAATTAGTCTGGAAATGTGTACATACGTCATACGACAAATTAGCATTAATTTTTTTTTGTTCCAATTCATTTCGAATCGAAATCATATAATGTTACTTGTGTTTAGCTTAACATTGATTCAATAATAATCAAACAAACTTAATATAATGGGTCTAAGGTGACTACTTACTTGTAAGACGTAAGTATTATTTTAAATTTAACAATCTGTATTTTGCTGTTAGTTTTTTAATTGTTCGTCAATAATTAATTAATAAGGTAAGGAGCTGCAAAATGTATTGACAGTAAAATAATATTTATTTAGTAGGTACGTCAACAAATCAATCGAATAAATTAATTCAATGTTAAAACAATAGTAAATTATTCTTATTATTATTAAGTGAATATGAACTATTACATTTAAATACAATGGTTTTGTATCGAAGATAGTTCATTTTGGTATAAGAGCTACTCCGTGCCCTTCATTGTTATTCGTTTAAGTCTTCTTTGACCCTTTCCTTATTTTATCCCGAACTTATATGGCTGATATAACTATATAAGACCTATCAGGACTTTTGACTATTGTTTAGATGTTTAAATAGTTCATAGGGTGGAGAGAGGAGTGATTTAAGTGAGTGTGTGTATATATTGTGTGTGTGGGTGTGTGTGTTTGTGGTCTGCTTGAAATCCTTAAATCAGACTAAACAAATGGCCTTTCAGATATTTGCGTCGTAAGCTAGCTTTTACCTCGAGTGCGTTTGGAATTTGTCACTTCACGAATCTGACCACTTCGTTGAACTTTAATCAAATACATACCAACTAGGCCTCCAACTTTTAAATACTTTTAATATAAAATAATGTTATGTACAATGTACATTGTTTACAATATTTATGCATAATATTAAATTTTAAATGTTTAAATTAAACTAATACACGTTTTTGTTTGTTGAACTCCATTTTTTTTCTAGATTTGTGTTTACATAGCTAAATTCATTTAAGTACCTACCTCTAATTCAAACAAACTAGAAATAATTCGAACTAAAATCGATTTTTTAATATTTCGTATTAGGTATAATTTATTTGGTTGAACGCTATACTATATAATAAGCATAGGATAAACGTATTATTAATTTTCCATCTAATGGCTTTTTTTTTCTATGTAACAATTCTGAATAGGTGCCTACTATACAGACAAGAAGAAATACATGTATGGTAGTATTATAACCTCTTTCAATGGGTGTACTAGGGTTGTTCGCCAAACTAGCAATGTGTTTGTTATTGCTTTTGCCATTGCACGATAAAAAACTACGCAAAGGCATTGCCAAGTAAAGAGTATACTTGTATGAAAACTTGAAATAGTTCTATAAAGTTGTTTTTTTAGGAGGGTTAGCAACATCAAACATTGTAGTATACACAATTTTTCCCGACAAATGTACTAAGGTTTATGAAATAGTTCATGAATATTCAATAAAATGAACGTACAGAAATGTATTATTTTTTAATTTTATCAGCTTAACCACTCAATTATACAGTTGATTTGGTTAGACAACACTATGACATTTCGTTGTTTTAATGGGTGACTAATAATTTTTTTTTTTTTAAACTGTGATTTGTGGTAGTGCACTATAGGAGCTACAACCTATTGTTCTGTCATTAGCACTTGTTCGATGGCAATCAATTTTATTTTATTTGTGGTAATTTTATCTTGGATTTTACACAAATTAAATTATAAATTAAATCATCGTTTATTATTTAAAAACTATTGAAAGGATTTTTAATGAAAATTTATGATTAATATGTGGGGCTATAGTTTTTTCTAAATATTTCCACACCCCTTATTTCAATACGTACAAATCAATACAAAAAAAATATGTCCGTTTACAATATTCCTGATTTTACCGATTATTTATAAAAATATTGTAAAGTGAAAAAAACAACCGGTAATTATTTGGGAAATAAAGTGCTGCACTCAACCGTCGAAGAATTGTCTAAATCAGGAAAGTCTATCGCATGATAATATTATGTAACATCAAAAGTTCTTAGAAATCGAACACTCGGATTTCATTCGAATATTTTTGAGGGAAAAATCTGTAGAATGATGAAAAATAAGTATACTATTATTATAGATAGTGCCAGTGTGTAGTACCACGATATTAACGTTATATCGGCAGCGTAATAATCGAGTGGAATATATTTTTATTTCCGTCTGCGAATTTCTCGCCCGCCCGGAAAAGCCGAACCCCATACAGAAATATTATGAATAAAATATAACGTTCCCCGCAAAGGCTACCGCTGCGGTAAATAGGAACACTTGTGTATTCGTTACCTTCTGGAAACGCCACGCCACGTGGAATGTAAGACAAAACAAAAACAAAAAACCGACTGCGTTTTATTTCCGGTCGCACACTTCACGACAACATAATAATATACTATGGAGTCCCGACAGCCACCACGTTCACGGCAGAATGACAACTGTACGTCAGCCTCGTGCGAATTTCAGGTACTTTGTCATCATCGTCGTCGTCGTCGGCGTTGCTCTCGAATTTATCGGAGCACGTGCGTCGCAACTCGCAGCACACGACAATCGTGTCGCGATCGCTCAGGCTCCTCGGGCGATAATATTACTGTGATATGCCTCATATATATTATAACGATGATAGTAATAATTATTACGACGACCGTACATAATACGACTGCGGCAGTAAACGTGCGTTCGGCGGGGTACGAAACCGAATTGTTATGTAATAACGACAACAATAATACACACACACACACACACACATATATATATATATATGATATAAGCGACCGACGACACAATTAGTCGCGGGAGGAGACGGTTGCTGTACGCCCGGCCGTCCGGCGCGGTTTAATTTGATTTTAATTACGTTTCTGCGGCGGCGGGTCGAGTGAGCGCGCGCCCGCCCGACGATCGGCCGGTCGCGGTCGACGGGTCGCGGGTCTGCAGCGGCGAGCGCGATTTATTAAACGGCCGGCGACGACGCAAACGACCCGTGAAATTCGAGAAAACCCTGTCCGAGATTCTGGAGCCGCTCCCGTCCGCCGACCGCCGTCCACCGCCCACCCCCGCCGCCCAAACGACGTTTCCCGAGAATACGATCGCCCGGCGTTTCGGCGCGATAACTCTTCAACAGTCGCCTGCACAATAATGCCGCACACGGGTTGTTTCGCGGTACAAGACGACCGCGAGCGGCGAATCCCGCGCACCGGGTCTTTCGTGGACGGGGGGGGGGGTCGTAGGGGCGATCACTGTTGCCGGGGGTGTCGTGGGGGGCTCGGCAGAGTTATGCCCGGGGGGGATAATACTATACTTTTATCGTGTACGACCGCCGCCGCCGCCGTCCGAAACGGGTTTTTTTTTCGTCGTCGATTGGTATCCCTTGTGACGGTACACATAGGTATATTGCGGTGTATGACATCATACTCATTAGGTATATAATTCGTCATAATAATATGTGCGCCGTGTGGCTATATATGCTTTATTATGCGATGTACGATGTCACCTCGACTTGGCAATATTTCGATTTACGATAGTATATTTGAATAGAAAAGCTAGGAACAAGTTAGGAAAAAAACAATTGATACCCTTAACTCATGTTACGTGACCGCAAGTACAAATCGATAGTATTGTAAATCCTTAAATTCAAAATTTGCACAGTGAATTAATGACGGTTGTCCGTATCGCGTCACATTCAAACAGTTCATAGACGGGTATTTACATTAAGCAATATTATGGTTGGCTTGCTCCTGTTGGGTTTATTACATAAATGTATATTATTTCAAATAATTCTTGTCCTTAAGGTATTGGCTGGACATATTTCAATGCATTTTATTTTTTTGTGTTATGACTTATGGCCGACATAGTATAATGATGCTCATCTCTAATAGCCAATACGAGGGTTTTGAAAATCGATAAAATTACATTATCCTTTTGATTCCATTCACTCCCCCGTAGAGATGCTATACTTCTGTATATGTTGTGGTAATTCACTTATTTTTGAAAAGTTTCAAAAATAATATCTATCCGATAGTTTACCAATGACATATGAGAAATGAGTCTAAACCACAAAGTTTATACTTCAGAAGTATGTTGAAAGTATATTTGTTATACCTACTACAATTTTATGAACTCTTTACCTCGGGGATTATAAGAACAATTTTTAATTTTACCTGAACTCGCTCTTAGTTCTTGGTTTCTGCCACTCTCATACATACGCGCGTTTCAATAGGCTCAGGATACTGAAAAAATACGCGTTTGAGAATATTAAATGTTTTTACCTCTATTGAATATTATGTAAATTGAGAGTTAACTGGTGCGAATATGACTCCACTTATACAGTTTAACGGTTAGAAGGCGCCTGGGTTATCCACCTCAGCTATAATATAATAACTTTTTTCACATTGCTCTACTAAGTCATTGCATATATGCAGTAAAATGGTTTTTTTAAATCGCACGTGTTTGTGTGTATTATTAAAGAATACTCGACTTTTGTCAAGTGAGTTGGATTCTGGAATACAACCTTTTGAAACTTTACTGCCATAACAACGAAGAAAAAAGTTAAAGAAGACTTTTTTTTCTTCTCATAGTAATTTCGTACTCAAATATATTATACACCACAGTCGACGTATACTTGGAACATAATTTTCATTTTCATCACAAGTCAGTACAAATATATAAATTTTTTTTATTAAATAATTAATCTAAACACATGAAAAAATAATATGTTTATGAATTAAGGAAGAATATTGACTTTTGTTAGGTAATTATAAAGTTGAAAGAACAAAAAGGGGAATGAAATTGTATTTTGCTTACATTGACTATTATTGATCACAATAATTATCCGACGACCACCATCATGTTCGATAATATTATTCCCCTTTAGACTGGTGTTGCTTTTTATGAAATAAAACACCCCAATTCTAACAATAACCCACGCTAATGCACACAAGTCTATACTTAGTCTCTACTCCCTGTAGGTTATTTGTGACAATTATTCGAAGAGGGGACTCTAACAAAACAACTTCTAAATATAATATAAGTGGTATACAAAAATTGCTAAATAAAATTGAAAGGCTTTGAATAAACATTTTGCTCCTACATTTTTAATTTTCTCATAACTATGTTAAAAAAGCCAAACATACGTTTACGTTATTAATTAATCGAAAATATTGTAAATGTATTGTTTTATTGTTTTAATGAATATAACTAAATATATCAATGATTATTTTACAGTTTGGCACCAATTATATGTTAAATATTTTCAACTAATAGATTATTCAATTGAATTATATATATCTGTTCTCTAAAGTCAAACTTTGTAATAAAACTTTCAGCAGTTTGCGTATATTTTAATTTTAAATCACTTTAAACTTTGAATTTTTAAAACGGTTCGGAATTTATCAGGTATTAAGAAACATTTGCAGACTTTGAAATATTTTACATTGAATATACATTTTATGCATCAAAATGTTTATTTTAACACTGTACACAATCATCCAACAGTTTGTACACGTAATGTTTTGCATAATATATTCCGTAGGTGGTTAAGAAATATCCATTGAAAATCAATAGAAACTAATATTTTTTTGTGTTTTTAAAATAATGTATAAGGTTCACAAAATTAAATATCAAACGCCGATTTTATCGCACCCTTTCTTTTGGTCCTCGTTGTTGGGTTATTATCGAAGCCGCACAACGGTGTGTCGTGCTATAATGTTGAAAACGATTTTATCTTAACGCTCGATCGCCCTTCGCTTTAGCACAGGAGGTGTTCTTTATTTTATTTTATTTTTTGTATTTTTAAGGCTTCTGTCGTTCGTTTGCTATAAAATCTATCCACTTCAAAGATATACAGAAGGGAAATTATAAAATAAACAGAATTGAAAAAAAATAACCGTCAGATTTAAAGGCGAAAAAACAACGACTAGTCGTCACTGCCGTGAGAAGAAGATCACAGACAACTTTTAAGAGCCCCGCTCTTATCTCCAACAGATTGAAATTCAAATGTTAAGTAAACCCATAGCGTATATATTATAGTGAATTTAATTTGAACTTCAACATGAGGATTAGTTAACTTCGTTTCACACACAGCCCGTCCTTTTCTGCGCCAGAAACTTATATGATCTTATTCACTCCGAATAACTTTACTTTTAACATAATTGTCGTTCTCCTGGGCGTAACTAATTTCCTTTTTTGTATAATCAAATCGGATTTCTTTCACAGATCTTTGCCAACACGATATCTTTATCGACCCAATTTGTTTAATTTGTTCGCCGAGAAAACCCATAAATGAAGTGTTCCCCAACATTGGCGCCAATCGGTGTGCCAATTTCGTCGGCATTATTAAGACGATTTTGCCCGGCGGTCTTTTGTAATCGGATACGCACGCGGAAAACTTTTGAGAATTACGTTTCCGGGGGAAACCAAAAGTCTGAAAACACTCCTACTACAGTAATCTTGCACCGGTGTTATTATGTTCAATAATTATTAGCTCAGAGCTCAACTATTCATTTGAAATACTATATAAAGATTTAGTTACGTACTTTATTATTTTTTTGTCAATGCTCAGTAAACGATAAGATCGTAACTGTTTGTTGTCAAACTTATGATGGACCACACAATCACACCCAATATTACCATTAATATATTTTATCATCAATTTATCTACAGTAGTGTTCAGATACTATAATTAATTTTTAACATTACATTAGTAATCGTATAATGTAATAACGTATACACATTGTTGAAAACCATACACAATATATAAGAAGGTGTTTGAAATAAAAAAAAGCTTTATTCACAATTATATTTTTAAACATAATCATAATTAATTAATTAGGTTTTCAAATAGTCGATTAAAAAATATATCATACTTAAACTACACAATATAGTTAACCATAGTTTAATAAAGTCTCCATAAATCTTAACTATTTGGATGGGATAAATTGCTTTAAAAATCAATATTATTCAACACGAAGTTATATTTTATGTTTTTATTTTATTACCTTGTAAACAATGACTGTTGTGAAATAATCAAATGACTTTATACAGATCTCGTACAATCAATTTATTGTACTTAATATGACCATAACAAATGCTAAAATTGGCATAGGTTTTGAGGGTAGTTGATTTTGCTGGTAAAAATTGGACCAAGGAGAGTGAGTGAAAAGAGAAAAGGAAAAAATGAGAAGGTAAATGGACCGTACGGAAATCCGACCGCTCCACTAATTTCACACCATTAAACGTAATTTATCGAACGTTTATCAGACATCCTTTCCAGTGTTTACACCCAATAAAACGATTCGGGAATATTATCGGCCTTTCTTTCTTTGGTTTGTTAAAATTGTCCATAGGACCAGTAACCAAACGGACACCAGTTGGTTACGTTGTTAATGATAACGGTATCATGATTAATATTTTATATTAATATTTTTTTTTCAATTAACTACGATTGATACATTTTTACTTTTATTTTTTATCATTAGCTGCTAGTATTAAATTATGATGCGTAATTTACAGCTAAGCATCTAAAACCAAACAAGTCTTTAGTGATTATCATATTGGTCAAACGACAAGCTTTCCAGTTTACGTAGGTATAGGTGCAGGATAGTAAAGTTTTATTATTTTTAATTTGAACGTGGCAATTTTTGAGTTTGAAAAAACTATGGCGAGAAGAAATTAGTTTAAGTAAAAAGTAAAGTCTTTTACAAAAATTATTGCTATTTACCGAGCATAAAATATAAAGATTTTAAAAATATATGTTCAATCTTCATAAGTGCTCAACTGTTTCATAATTTATATTGTCCCAAAGAATATTCATCAAGAAAACATAAATAAAAGAATATATAATTTTGAAACTAAATATAGCTCCTTCACTTATTGGTCTTAAATTTATTAATCAGACTTAGTTTGCAAAATTATTATTGTTATAGACTGATATTACATAGATAGTATTGTATAATAATTTTAAGTTTCCACCGGTACTTACTGACCTTGTACATCAAATATTAAATATTAAAGGAGTGTCTTTTAGATTTTATATTGAAAAAATAAACTTATGATTAAAGGTATACAAATACCAGTTCTTAATTATTTGCAAACCGGCACTGAGTTATTCACACCCATAAATCTGTTCACAGTTTAAAAAAAATATATATTCTAAATGACAGGCAATTAAAATTCCCTCGTATGGATTACATTTGTAGTTATCAAAAACATTTCCCGTATTTTATTTCATTTATAGTAATGATTTGCTACACATTTAAAACTGTGAAATGTTCTGCATGAATTAGATTAAGTTAAAGTTTAATCTACCTATATGTACTAAAGTGTAAACTATTATTAAATGATTTGACTTATTGTTTGCAGTATAATAATCATTATACAACAGACACTATTATATCTTTGGGCAGAAAATAATTTTAAAATTTTTTAAAAAGTCTAGATTGAATAAAAAAAAAATATCAAAAAATAAATGACATATATCATTTTCAAACGTTGGTTTATCATTAAGCATCAACCATCAGCGATTAGTTTCCTTCTGTGTTGTGCACGATATTTTTGTGATTGTACATAATCAGAATGTATTATAATCTTTAAAATGGGAATTTTAACATGGTAGTTCATCATTACATGTGGAAAATGGAAATTATAAGTAGGTACAAATATAACGACGCTGATTTATTTTACTTAAGCTCTGTATTACAGAATATATTATAATGTGCACAGACATAACTATGGTTACCTATTATTTGACTATTGTATTATAACCTTGATTGAATTTTATATACAAAATAATAATGTTACAATATAGAACAAATTTAATATGAATTACAATAAATAATAAAATACATTTTATATTTAGAATGAATCAATGGTCTTATAGATTTGTTTTTAGCCTTTTTAAAATTTATTTGTGAAATCAACCAAGACATACCCACATTTTCTACCAAGTAAAAATATATGTTTTAATGTCAGTTGTTAACATCAAAAACTTATTTGAAATAACCAAATTATGAAAGCTTTTTCGTATTAAATGTTTTAGTACATGTATTAAATTTTATGAGACAATTTATAAATAATACAACTGAATGATTAGGTGTTATTTAACATTAAAGTTACCAATATATTATTTTATTAATACATTTTAATGCTGTAGAATTTAATTAAAACCTAATATATGTTTGTTTTACTTCGTGTAAAACCTATAGATATCAGAAGAAAGTAGATCAATTATTTTTATTTTTTAAATATATTTACACAATGTATATACTACATACGTATTGTGCATTATATGTACCTAAGTATATGATAAAAATGTTAAATTCAACGTAACAATTCTTTACTTGGGGGGATGAGGTGACCGAGTGGTCTGACGCGTCCGCTGCGACGCAGCCGGTCGCGGTTCGATCCTCGGCTACCGGGCGGCATTTTTCTCCGGACAAGTCGCCGTGACCGGAGAACAAGTGCTGCCATCCCCCACCCCCGGGGCATGGCAGAAACCTACGGGTGCCCCATTCGAAATTCTGCCAAAAACAAACACACACGTGTTCCCCCCTACCGTCCCAAAATATACAATACAAACAAACCTACAATACAAATCCTACTACAGCTAATGGCCTCAGTTGCCGAAGCTTAAGATCAATAAAAAAAAAAAAAAAAATTCTTTACGTGTTCGCTCTCCTTGCAGTTTAATGCAGCTGAGTTCAATGTAGTTCATTAAGATTATTATTGTTATTATTATCATATTTTTTTTTCACAACACGTTTTTATAAGGAGAGAAAACGCACTGATTTTGTTCCGCCAGTAACCCGGAAGCTTTTCTTTCTACTTTCCGAAACACACGTGGTAAACGCAATTGTGACCCGAGAATTTGTTTTCTTGCGTGCAACAATGAATAGTGGTCACGTATCCCGGTGGAGGCAAAAAAGGAATAAACTTTTTCACAATTGAATTCTGTCGCTGCTGGAGAAATATCGCTTTCCAGGGATAATAATTGTGACCGGAAACGAGGTGTATCCCTCTTTCTTTTTTTTTTTTCTTTTTTGCCTCGATCAACTATTGCCGAGGGTGTAAGGTTAGATAGATTTTTGTTTTATTTCAAAAAGTGTGAGGATAGCTTATAGCCGGGAATGATAAAGAGTGCAGAGATAAAGTGCTTTTCGGTCGCAGCAAATCTAATTTTCTATCACGTGTTTACGAAATCCAATAAACTCGGGCCATCTTCCCTTTCTGTCTTTACCACCAACTCACCAAGAAGTAGTCGTTAGAGCCCTGCGGATTTCCTGTGCGCGGCTACGTGATTCCAGTTGCAACGATTATTTATTAGAACAAATGAGACCCACAGATGAGCTCGATATTTTTGGGGGGCAAAACCAAAGACCGATTCGCATTTTTCAAAAGTCAAGTGGATATTTGTTTTACTGGAATCCAATTTCGGCAAGACAAAGAATAACTTATTGTGTATTCAGATGGAGTAGAGATCTAAACGCATCGAACGTTTATTTACTAGGCATTGTTAAAAACGATTACTACAATATCATTATGTATTATATATTATTGTAATGGTAGAAATGTTGTTAGTATAATTAAGATCAGATAAAACATAAAACGTATATATATATATATAGTATACCTTTGTGGTTATTTATAGATATTTTTAATAAGTGACTTTATTCAAAAATGTTGTACTTAATAGGTAGGTATAATATTATAAAAATTGTAAATTTAATTATTGAGTTAATTTATAAGTTATAACAAGTTTTGAATTGTGCTCTATATCTATATAAATTAATAACAAAAAACATGTAAATGATACGTGCAAGCTTTCTTAAATTCAAAGTTTAAAAAACATATTTCTTAAAAATAAGAGGACTACTCTATGCGATCAACGTGTTTGATAATAATTTGACGTCTGATAATAAGAATCAATATTTAGAATTGTTCCCAATAATAACGTAAGTGACTATGATTTCATTAATAAATTAAGTTACATTATTTTAAACAGAATATTAATTTATTTATTAAAAAAAAAAAATGATTTTTTATTAATTTAAGATTCTATATCTTCTAATATTGATTATTTAAAACTGTTTATTGGTGAGACCATACATTATATTATCACATTGGTAATTTGGTGTAATTTATGTGGTAGCTGGCAAATAAACGATTCTAATAAGTACTTGGAAAATTTAATGTGCTATTTGGTAATTAATCAACTACTTTTAGAATAATTATGATTACAATTAAATATTGTAATGACATTTTATCGTTTGAAATTCCATTGTAATCATCTGAGGTTTAACAACATTAGACTTTTCTCAATGAGTGAAAAAAAATATACTTTTTCTTCGATTTTCCTTTGCTCTGGAAACTCATTAGGAGTAGGGGAAGAAATCTCTGCTTAGGATTTGGAAAGAACGAAGCCAGTCTTAACGAACCGAAATAATTGAACCACACATGGCCCACGTATCCGTATTGAATGCACAGGGGCGCAGAGCTCTAAATTAAATTTCGTTAAGCTCTTTTTTTTCTCTCCTTCTTTTTGCTTTCCTTGTGCCGATTGAACGAATTTACGATACCAAGTAACAATAGACACGCCGGACATAAACCTTAACCGAGTTTATTACGATCTTTTGACCGGAAAACGTGAACATATGGATAAAGCGTCTTGAATGAACCGATAAAAATTACTGTTGCGAAAAAAGGTCTCCAGTAATATAATTGATATACTATTCCTTAGGTAATAAAATATAAGTATTAAAAAATGCTTGCTAAACATTGAAAAGAGCAAAATATAATATGAATGAATGATTTCTAGGTATTTGACTAAGTCGAGTAAAATATTATTGTAAGTCGTGTAGGTAGGTAAACGTATTATTATTGCATAAGTATTAGATTTAAAAAAGTATTTATCAACAAAAATGATAAAAAAAATATCAATGATATAATTTTTATTTTTATGGGCACATTTTAAGTTCGTGATTTTTAAACATAATATAAACGTCTATGTCCAACCGCTGTCACAAAATGTTTACAAATCGGATGACACTGATAACACTCACTGCGATGAGTAATACACAAACTCTATGCTATATATTATTTGATCTAATATTTTATACTCTATTGTAGATTATTGAGCATATGTTTTCTCATATTTATAATACAAATTATACTTAACATGTACTGACTAACTTGTGATATCAGTGGACATTAATACATTGGAACACTTTAATATACAGTAAATAAAAAAATCCATAAAATGTAACTGCATAATACATAAATATTAAAACGAAACATTAAGTCTTGGTCAAGTGGTCTCTAAAACAAAACTGATATAGTACTTAGTTCAAACATAATATTATTGTTCAAGTGAATATGGTAAAGCATGCATCAACAGTTAGTGTTAGTTATCAGCTAATAATATTTCATTTTCAAAATCTTAAGATATAAGTCAATTGTATTTCATTACAATATGAAATGATGATTAATGTAAAATACGAGTAGTTCAATATAGTATACCTAGGTAATAGGGAAAAAAGTATTTCTTTAATTGTTCGTGTACCTACAGTTGTCACATTATGATTACCGGCACATTAAGTTTGCGGAAAACCGAAACCTAATAAGCCACAATGATTTAAAACCAATTGAGTTGTGTTATGGGTGTATTATATCTGAAACCATACAACTTCTCGTTTATTATATATTTGTTAAGAATTGCATTTTCGAGAGAGAAAAAAAGCTTAACAACAATAAATCGAATGTTATTAGTAAATTACACGATACAGGATATTGTTGTATACGATCGTATTTCGTTATTATATTATTATTATTAAGAACGTATGATTCGTTTCATTAGAAGTAAAATTCGATTGAACATAACGCACCGGACCGTATACATATTGTGTCTGACAAAGGTAACCGCATTCGCGTCTTGGAGTCATTGAGACACTATATTATTTTCGAGTAACTTCCCTCCCCACCTTCCCCACGCCGAACAAATATTGCATTAGGTCGTTTCAGGAAATCGAAATTACGGTCAATATTTGTTCCGGTCTTCAACAATCCCCTATACTATTTTTTTTCACTGCACAAATACAATGACAGCAAACCCTGCGATTTGATGATACCAATAAACGCGTCACCAGAGAGTGATTTGGTGTGCGGGGATGGGAGTTGCGTTAAGTATTCTCAAATATTCTATACTTCTATAGAATCTGCGAATTATCGTGCAAACATATTTCGACACAAAAAATATAACAGTTTTAAATACAAATGTGACGGATTATCAAATCAAAAAATAATTAGAAATATATCAATTTGCATAACACGCACTGTTCATATCATATTACTATGTATTGATATGTAATAAATCATATTGTTATAAGTTATAACAGTTATTATTATTTATGGTAGTTTGCCGGGGCTATAAAAACAATTAAAAAAAATATTCAAATCTCTTATTTTACAGCATTTAAGTAAGCTTTAATATTTCCATAACTTATTTATTCGGTTTGACACTAAAAGAAAATAAACACAATCATAATATATTTTAATTCGTTTAAAACCATGGTACATTTTTAACAACGAAAAAACTTGTGAAAATTGTTGAATAAGTTTGAAAAAAATATACTTTCTGTTGTTACGAACGATATATTATTTTTTAATTTAAATTATACCAATTAAACGTGTGTGGAATTTTTACCCTGAAATGTATGTATTTCCTAAGATTTATTTCATTATTTGAATTGTTAAAAAATGTTTAGCAATTGATTTAATATTATTTGTACATTTTCTTATTTTTTTGCTAACATTATATTATGAAAAAAACTGATTAAAATCATTCTAAATTGTTACTCAAATATAATTTTGGGTAAAATATGCTAATAAATTGTCGACCAGAATAAGTTGTATTTAAAACTTTTGATATAATCCATATAAAAACATTATAATATTACTGTCTTTATTGTTGTGTTTAAAGTTTTCAACTCATCAACATAATGAAACAAAAGTATTAGTTTTGTCAATCCAATTAAACAACTATAGGTACCAATATATTTTTATTCTTAAAAAGGAGTACATTAACAACAATATTTCAACACAGTCCTTGCAAGTGACCTATTATTATTTGCAAAAAAAAAAATGGTTCCATGTAAAAAAAATTAGAAATGTGCACGTTTGGAATATCATAAAAAAGTAATGAAAGAAAAAAGTATATTACACCTTTGTAAAACTTTGTTTTGTTTCTACAAAAGTTTGTGGTTATTTTTTATACCACAATTCATAGACACTATTTCCAACAAAAAGCAGCGAATACTGTGTCAGACTGTATTTTCCCGACCATCACTTAAACTTCTGAAATCCTCATTTTTAAGGGATTTCTTTGCCAAATAATCCACGTACATGTGAATACAGTAAGACGTATACAAAGAGTACAAATAGAATATTCCATAAGTGAGGAAAAAATGAACGGAGAAAAGGCAAACTTTGACATGGGATTACTGATGCAAGGGAGGGCACAGATCCAGGTGACTATTTCGGACGCATTTGAAATTGAAATCTCCCGTGGCGGATATCGGAAGTTTGGTCCGGAGATTTAAGAGACAGTATTAGGCTATACTGTAGGGAGGTGTTTTTCTAGAAGGAGGGTTGCCTCCTTACTCTAAACCGTCTTGCATTTTTTTTTCGTACGAATAGCTATGTACACACATAATAATAGTCCCCAATGTCTTTACCCTCCATTTAACACAGCCTGGCCATGGAGACACGCGATAAACTCATGCATATTGCATGCATGGTCACTTGTCGCCGTACCCAAATGTTTAACCACCATCGTGTAATTTGCGAGAAGTCTGGTTAAATTTATTTCTATGGACAACCAAATAATAATATCAAGAAATGTGATAATAATTATCCATAATTATTGTGAACACAGTGACTTGTGTACTACGACGATGTGAGCTGCAAAATATAAAACATTCCATATAGATTTAGAATATAAAATATTTAAATTTTACAAATAACTTTTAGTATGTTATACTTTTCACAATATACATTAAATAGTAGTACAAAAAATCGTTTAAAAAATCCATTGAATTTTCTATGCAGTTCGACGTAGTAGGTATAACGATATTTTATGCAAAAAAAAAAAAATAGTCATAACAAAAAAATCAAGCATAAATTTGAATATATATTTCACGTTTCCTATGTATAAATAAATAAATAAATAAATAAATGTTCACATAAACATTCTCGATTAAAATTCCATTTTGGGCTCGGACGTCGAATGGGATAGAAAAACGAGATTTTATTACCGATATGTCTGAGCACCCTGCAGAAACATGGCTCCGGTTTATAGTGTACAAACAGTTTTATATCCGGCTGAAAATCATTCCATTCAACACGCGGGAGTCGCCTTCTGGTTACCCATAGCCTCATCAATGTAGGTCAACGGCCGGGCTCTATAAAATGTGAGAATGAAGTTTTTCATATATTCACCCATACATACATAATCAAGAATAAGCGGTTGAGCTGACGTCATTATGAACCACTTTAGACAGCTCTTCAAGTTGTCTGGACGGTATAAGGTTCACTCATCATCCTTTGTTTCTCTCGCCAATGCTTTTGAAATTTCTATCTGATGACCTGGTATAAGCCAACACGCGAGATCTAATAAAATATTCAAGAATCATATTTGGGCAGGATTTTATGCTGCAATTGCAATAATAAGGGGAAAAAATGAACAATACTCCTGGATAATATAAAAACAATTAAAAATTAAAAATTAATAATGCTTGATAAAAATAATCTAATGTTTACAGAAGTAAAAAAAATTAGATGGAATTACATGTAATTATTTAAATCAACGTCAATCACGCCAAGTTACAACTTAATAGTTAACAAACAATATATTTTAATTTAAGACCTTATAGGCAATAACATTATAGAAAAATATATTAACCTAACTAAGTAAAAAAGAAAATGACCAATGTTTTTTTTTATTTTTCACCTGGGTCACATGAAAAGCGATTATGTAACTTTATTTTTTTATTATTATTATAGCTTAACATTTTGTTAAACTAGCTGAAGTTGTTTAGGCTATTGGGTGTGCGTTTGTGCGAACTTAAATTATTAAACCATGAAATATGTACCTATTTAACCCCTGGATACAGTGTGATTGACAAAAAATAATTAACTTTCTATTTTTAACCACAGTAGTCAGTAAAATGTTTGAAAATAAACATGATATTAACTTAATACGTTATAATTTTTGAAATTAACTGAATAACTCTAAGTTGTTCTAATGGATAAAAGTTTAACTAAAGTAAAGTTATAAAGTAAATTAGAAAACTAATTAACTAGTTAGGAAAGTTGAACAATTTAAAAAATAAATGTTAATGCCCATATTTGATGATGATTTCCAGTCGATAGAGACGTTCATCTCTTATCAAAGTCGAGTGCATAGACGATAAGAATAATAATATTATAAAACTGGAAAACACAATCCACGGCTCATTGTATAACCAACGCAGATTCGCCTAGAATCTCAAACTATATAATTTGGTTACTTGCGGTTTGTTTAGACATATGTTTAAATTCACTATAGTCATATATATATATATATATATATATATATATATATATATATATATGTATACCACTGAACCTTAAATACGTATAGGCAATAATGTAGGTCATTTGTATTTATTTACTAGGGTAAATAACACACAGGTACGTGAATTTCGATGTGTCTGATAAAAAAAAAAAAAATGTAGAAAATATTGTATTATAATATAATATAGGTACACCTACACTGTCGATGAATGACTGTGTAATAAATAAACCTTGTGTCGCACAATGGAGGCTTGGTTGTTGAAATAGGTATACGTACATCATAAATCAGTAGTCGTATAATACGTATGCATTTAGCAAGTGATGGATATTTTTGATTATAAAATATTATGTATTACTCGTGGTACATTTTACAACTAGATCGACCCTGGGCATTGTGAGTAGGTTACCTATTAATTAAATAATATTATGAGTTGTTAACAAATAAATGAAAAAAACAGAAAGGAATTTAACCAAAGAGCTCCGTTGTGTAGTTATTATAGTATGCTAGTTAAGTTATTCATCTACATTATTAACACCATACAATACGTGTTATGACTTATTTTGTAGGTTATTTATTAAACAATAAGTTCTTGCATTTGTATTAAATAAAAATAAAAATATATCATAAACTATATTATGCGAGACAATAGAAATGCAAAGGTCAAAAAGTCAATCAATTTGTATTATTTTGTCCAATTTAAATAGTCAGTGTTATTTGAAATATCAAATTTCATTATTTTCAGACTTTTGCTGGGTTGTCATCTTATGGGGACCTTTAAAATACCGACTTAAAATCAACATAAGTGACAAGTCTACATATTTAATAACGCAGTAAATGTCAATATGTATGGAATATGTAATATTTCAATTCAATTTATTTGATTTTATGATTTGCGTTGAATTTGGCTCGTTTACAGGAATCCAATCTGGGTAGTTGTATTTTTTTTTTTTGGAAACAGACCAATGCTAAACAAAAAGGAGGAGGTGAAAACATCTATTTTTATTTCAAAATGTTTAAGGTCTCTCTACCTCCCTGTGTATTTCACTCATAATGAATTATTTCCCTGTAATACTGACGACCAACATAAATCATCATAACAATAATAATATTATTGACTGCAGAATTTAATCTTATTCGATTTATGACATGGATTCAACCATCGAATGAGAATTTTATATATTTCAATTTCATATTGTCTTAAAATATTTTATTATTATTATTATTTGATAATATTGATTGAATGAAAAAAAAAATATTATGATAAATTCGAAAATGAAATCACAACCCTATTTTCTAAAGTTCGTCCGGAAATGTTTGGTATGACGGAAATCGTTTACAATCCCTTGTTTTGGTTCACCGGCGCGTATTCTATAAACGTTAAACCGTATTACCGATGTGTTCATTTTAAATCATTTTAGTTGCCAAGTCTGTGAGATTTTAATTTTAAAATATTAGTCTTATATACTTATGACAAATAGTTAGTAATCAGTATATTGTATACAATTAATATCTATTGTTCGTATGCTTTATATTGACAACGTATTTTTAAATTATCTTTCAATGATTTTTATAAATAGATAATGGTTGGTACCCAATTTTTACAGAAAAATATGTTATATCATATTACCTATGAATTAAAATTTTAAAAATAAGGCACGAATATAAAATTAATTATCCAAGCTAAGTACTAACCCAAATCATTATGCATACAACCGTACACAATCAATTAACATTAATATATATATTTTTTATATTTAATTTATTGACAAAACACACAGAATAGTATGTAAATAGTGCAATTCATTAAATTGATGTCGATAAATGTAACCGAAATTAAGAACACGAAATATTTATAAGACCGTCACTAGTTGTAGACCTTAGGATTTTATAAATAATACTGCAGTTGTATCAGACGAATGCAGAGGACATTAATTTAAACTTTCTTATCAACATTAGGATTAATAGTACAATCCGTACTATATGCCAATTTTTAACGGCGGCACATTTAGGTTGAATATGGTTTTAATCAGATTAATTGAAGCTCTTTGTAGAAAAGTACCATTGCAGTGTCTAAGTTATTGTCCGACTTGACTGTATTCGTTTTCAGTGCATTTCTGTCCATTCCCAGAGACCGTTTGCGGCAACCAAGGCAAATCTGCAGGTGGCGTAACGCCATAATATCCTATTACGGTCAAAATTTTTTTCCCTAAATCGTATACCTACCGCCCGTCCATCACACTCTCTAGATGTGTGCGATGGTTCCAGATCGTAAATTTTTGTGACCGAGTCCGGCCGAGTGTTCTGGCGTATAAACCACTCTGCGGTGGATTTACGTCCTCTTTTTTTGTTAAATGTATATTTATTTTTATTTTCCGTTTTCGACGTGCAGCGTTAAATAGTAGCCCACCGCAGCACATATGCGCACGTCGAGTGCGGTCGTAATAAAAACCCCCAAAAACTACAATAATGACTCCGGCAGTCGGACACACGTTTCGGATGTAGATGTGCGCTCGCCGATCGGAATGCCATGGCTCGGATATATTATTATTATTATTACTATTATTATTATTATTATTATTATTACACACTGCGAATGACGTGCCGTGAAATTCCACAAGATTAATGGGTCGACCTGCCCAAAACCGAGGGAGTCGTCTGTATAGAGCCGTCCGATGATGTGATGACGGAGAGGAGGTACGGGGGTCCGTGTGCATATGTTCGTGGCACACACTCACACTCTCACACACACACACACACACACACACACACACACACACACACGCACACACACACATACACACACGCACGCACACACAAACACACACACGCGCGCACACACACTCACGCACGCACGGGGAGTTTCGCGGTCTCCCCACGGAGCGAAAAGCGGCAGACGATAATTATCGCGAGGTTACACGCGCCACGCAACTGCCGCCGCAAAAGCTGCAAGGTGCGAAACGGACATTTGAATTATTACCGTTGCAGGATGAGAGAGTCGGCGGCGGAGGAGTTTATGGCACGCATATTATAATATGCACCTAACGTACGTGTGACGTCTGATGTTATAATACAGTCGAGGTTCGTGCGGGATAAATCGTAAAGTTTAAAACTGAGCTCGCCCGAGTCACCGCGGGACCTCCGGGCTCACAGTGTACGAGGACGAAAAACCGGGTGGGTGGGCTGCAGGAATACTCTGTCGCACACAGAGGAACGTGCAATATCGAGGAATGGAAGTACGATCGGGTCGGCCATCGATTCCGAAAGTTTTACACGGCCGACAGATAAAACCGTACGCATTATTATTGTCGTTGTAGAGCGGCGGAACACGAATAGGCAGTACCTACACACACACCACTCGCCCCACCCGAGTTGTTCAGACGTAATTTCTATATGGTAACGCTGCATTTATTGGCATTACATATATGATGCGTAATATACTTTATTATTCCAACGCGCACACACACACACACACACACATACTGCGCCAGTCGTCTACAGAACTTTTCATTTGTTTTCCAGTGGTATTGCGCTAAATAATAACTGTACGCGTATTGTGCGCAGAACAACTTGCAGTTTATAATATATGGATGGGTTTGACGGAGGTTTGAAAATCATGTTCTCTGGTGAATACTGAATACTGCAGAAAAATTAGAGGATTTAATCTCATATGAAATCTGCTGAAATATTCTACTGAACCGTACACTATATTATGAACTGTAATGCTATTTTTCAGCCATAACCCGGAGTATAAAATTCAAGAAAAATAGCTATTTTAGAAGTCCTATTTCAGAGCGTGGTCCATGATAATATACAGACGGCCACTGAACGAAAGCGACAACAATGACTGTCCCCTCGAACATATTGGGCGCCCATAAGGCGGATAATACATTTAAAACGATTGTGATAAACGATCGGAATCCTGCCCAAGTTATAAAATGAGTGGCAATATTCGATAAACTAAAATGTCATGTAATTTCGGTCTGCTCGACTAGATATTATTTATTATTAATACAACTATAACAACTATAAATAGATTCTTGAGATCAATTTACATGAGCGAAACACTACATATATTTACAATAAAATAAGGGTTAGAGGACAACTTTTCAAAGTTTACTACTTTTCAATATCGGACACTATAGATTGTACCTCGCACACAAACACACCTGTTGGATAATATATCAAAAATATTCCTAATAAAGAAACGTCTCAGTGACTCAGTAACTACTGAACAATCGCTGTTGTACATTATCATAATACTGAAAAGATGCCCTACATGGTAATCACTATTTGTTAATTGTTATATAATATTTATTAAGTAATTTATATTAAACATAGCTTTTGATTTGTAAGACACACTTCATAGGGTTCATTTTTGGTTCTTCAACACATATTTTAAGTACTTATATATCATAAAACTACAGCAAATACATTTTATTAAAGTTTAAAAAAAAATAATGTCTTTGTCTTATAATTAAATTTCAATGTTAATATTATTTAGGCATTACATGAATCTTATATTTTATTAATTCTTTCAAAATACGTTAAATTTTTTACAATCTTGGACAGAGATTTTAATTTAATTTTACTACCTATCTTTACTTCAGTTATAACTAACTACAATTAAATTACACTTTATCTGAACAATTGACTTATGTTTTTCTGACTTATAGTGATTTATTACCATCTGCCAATATTTTAACCAAATAATTAACATTAGGTATCTTATTTTCATATGAAATATAACTTATATTTTATTAAATACCTACATATTATATAATACGATGTTGAAGATCATTAATTATGATATTTGAACATGTAAATTATATTGATTTTATGCATACCTATATTGAAGTGTTGATACGTAAATTACCAGATAAATATCTAAGCTAAAACGCTTAGCTAGATGCATCTTTATAGTGTTTGTGAAGTATTTCATATGTTCAGTTAAATGTGTAGGACGTGTAGGTATAGAGATAATAAATAAATATTTAATTTAATAGATTTTTAAATGAATATTGATTCCTCTACCTCTAATAAATTAAAAACAACAAATTAGTGTTAATACTTTATCTTAATATAATATATTTGACGTATTGCTTATTATTACTTCCCATATTTAAATGATACTAAGCTGAGAGAATTACAATCATAGTTAAGACTCAAAGTATAAAGTAAATTGAATTAATGTTTAATATTTAAAAATGTATATATTTTGGTGTATGTTCTAAATATTTATATTACATGATAAGTTATTTTTCTGGGAAACCATATTAAAGGATATTATACACTATTCAATTTTTAAACGAATATTAATTCCTAAAAAGCATTCTAGTGGAAATTTTGTGTCAAGAACAACCGTGAACGTTATTCTAAAGTCTACTGGGAAATATCAACGATTATTTTACCTACAGATTAAATATTGCACTAAAGTATAAAAAAAACAACAATTTTTAAATTAATTTCGATATAGTTGGAGATTAAAATTAAAAATTATTATTTTATTACATTAGATAATATAATATATAATTGACATGGACTTGCAGGTAATTATTTTAAAAACAAATAATTAAAACTACGTTGAAACTAATTTATTTATGATAATAATTATTAGATGATATATAGAATTTTATCAATTATCTCCATGAATCCCCGTAGAAAATCATATTAGAGCATGAATGTATAATCTTATATAGTAAATAATTTAAATTTACTTGACAACATTAATTTTATTATTTATACAATATATTTTTGAGATTAAAGGAAGAGGTAAAATGGCAAAACTTGTACCCTCTTAAGAAAGTTTCAAGAGAAATTCCACTAGACTTTATTCCAAAAATACCTTAAGAACTGTTGAATACTATATAGTGTACCAACTACTTATAATACTTACAGAATCATTACTTGAATTCTTTAGAATTTAAAATTTATAACTCTTCTCTACAACAGCTATCAGTTCATACAACTCACGCCTATAAAGGATAAGCCATTAGAGTATTATAATATAACAGACTGTACTCGGGCTTAAAAGTATCTATTTATACATCCATATGTTTATAACACGAACCTTTTTGTGCTATTTAAATAATGCTTCATTCAAAAGATTTTAAAAAATATTGTTAGTCATTGGAAATATAATGCAAACACTGTTACTTGATATTATCGACACTAATGGATTTCTATTTTCTATGCGTTCTTAATGAAAACTCCAGATGTTTCATAAAGTCCTTTAAATCGTTGGTACATAAGTGGTACATCAGTGTCGGATAACACAGCTTAAGATTTACATAACTTTTTTTATGCAATCAACCATAATTCTGTATGCAAATAAGAAACGTGTAAGCTTGAAAGCTTTACCCGAAAAATGAATTTAATAGGTATTTTACTATTAAGGTGGAAATCAATGAACCTTGGGTCGGACGATTTTTATTGAATTTACTAGTATTTGATGAAAATTATTGCCCGAGATAATAATCTCTGACGTAGGTAAGTGTGGTGGAAGGTGGTTTCCAAAACAAAATATGAAACTCGAATTACGTTTACCTAGATCAGAATATTATGATAATATTATAACAATATGTATGATTACAAAAATAATTGTCATAATTGATAGACAACAGTCAACAACAGTCAATATTCAACCACAGGATAGAACTCGAACGTATACTTGGTAATTTTAACCGACAACCTGGTTGTACCTTAAGACGAAAAATTGCAACACATATAGACTGACACAGACGCACTCACACACACATACGCACCCATACACACACTGCCCCAGTGGTACACCATGGTAGTAGAAAATATTATTATACTTAAGGCACCCTCTTCGCGGTGCAGCTAGTACGACGGCGACAGGCCGACCGGTGCCGACGACGAACGATGGCGGCCGAACGTTCCTCGTGCCGACGCCACGGCCCGGAGACCGCGACCGACCCTCGACCATTCGGCGTCCGGTTGCGCTGTTGTACCGTCTCTCGCGTACCGTCACCGTCCTTGCCGCCGATTCCAGTCGTCTTATCGTTCGGTCGTGTCACGCGTGTGTCTGTTGTGCGAGTTCAGTGCGTTTTTGGCGTTCGGCCTGGTGTGAACCTGAAGAAACAATTTCATTGATTTGTAGTGCGCTAGAATACGTCGAAAGAAATTTAAGAATTGACCTTCCGATGTAGGATTTTCCTCAGATTTTAACACGAGGAAAAACTCGCGGTGTGTGCGATTCGAGTTTACTCCGCTATCATTGCCGATTATATTATTGACGTAGTTTTTTCGTCGCAAATTTATTGAATTAATTTATATTTTCGAAAAGAGGGGGCCCCGACAGTTATAAATACCCGGTCGACGGGAAAAATGCGCAAAAAATGGATTTCGACCGCCGTCCGGCTGTTGCTGTTTGTGATTTTGTTTGCCCAACACGGACCGACCGCGACGTCGTGGGCCACCGACGACGCCAACGGCTCGGCTGCCGTGTCGCAGTCGGCAGCCGAACACGAGTCCGTCGTCGACAATTTCTTCGCGGCGTACTTTGAACAACCCTGTTGCGTCCGTCCTCGGCACGTCAGACACCACAAAAGTGAGTCAAGTCTTGTTATTTTCAAATTTGTATTAAGTGAACATGCAAGTGTTAAAAAGGTCGTAAAAAAGTAGTCAGGTACGGTTAAGCGTATGCTCACTCTCGCCGTGTCGAGAAACGTCTCGAGACATGTCGTAGTCGAAACCGCGAATATTTTGTGGTAGGGCTACTCTAAGGACACACACACACACACACATATGGCTTTGTGCATGTGCTCGAATCTCAGGCACAAACCGGTTGTCTCTCCTCGCGATATTGTCGTGTCCAGTCGACTTCGAAAATTGTGTAAAGTAATGTTCACCATGCGGAGGGCAAGACGCTTTTTTTTGTTCCCCTCGCCGATGCATTCCCGCACACTTCGTGGTATACACACGGCGGGGTAGAAATAAGTGCATTGTGCCTACAACACGTCTTGTGGCGACAATGGTGGATGTGCCGAAGATTTTTGTGTGGAATTTGAGTTTTTCCCCGGCCGAGTATTATATAAATATTATAATATTATGGTATTATAGTTCAAAATCTGTATTCTTCTCTTTTTTTTCCCAGCATCAATAACAGTAGGTACTATAGTTTAGTATGCCGAGTTTTCATTGTGTGCGGGTACCTATAATACTTCTAATAAACGTTCATGCTTATATCTCAAATAAACCTTCATACAGTATATCGTATATATGTACGATCATAAATATATCGTATTACGTGGTGGTTAACTATTGTTTGAGTTATTTAATTAAAAAGTAACTATTTAACGTGACTGGTTAAAAAAATTAATTTTACGTTGTACAATATCATTTTAATTTAATAATTAATATTATATAATATAGGTATACATTACATTTACGTATAAATTGAGTGGATGTCATTTTTAATTATTATTAACTATACGAATTTTTTTAAATCAGTTATTAAATTTCGTCTAAATTAAATACCTTCCTATTTTATTATATATCTATAGAAATAACTGAATTAATATGAAACAAATCATTAAATTACAATATATATTCTTGAACAATATAATCATAATAATGCAGCTAAATAATGGACACTTATAAATAATATCTAACTTTTAAAAAATAGTACCCCCTAGGTAATTTTTTTTTTAAATTGTAGCAATTATTTAAAAAGCAGTAAGTACATATTGTAATAGCCTCTGACATAATCGGATTAAAATTATATTTGTTGTGGAAAAAAATGTTTGTACCGGACAGGTGAAAAACACCACATAATGACTTAATACAGTGAGTAGGTTCACTTCAAAACCACATGACACAACAAATAAAGATGTACATCGTTACTTATACCAACATATTATGTAGACTGGGACGTTGAGTTTAAATTTCCTAAGTTGTTTTTTTATTTTAAATGTTCAGTATTTTAAACGAAGCAATAAGTTTTAATCGTTACATTTTTACAATTAGTATTTTAGTATTAAAGATATATTTATATATATTTTATTGTGTTATATTATTTTTTTTTATTATTATTACATAATTATTTTTATTTTATTTTATATTTTATATTTTATATATATATTTATATATATCTTTAACAACCTATTTTATTTGGTAACCTAAAAAATATAAATATTAGAATGGTAAAAAATTTAACGAGTAAAATATTAGTTTAATCAAAAGTTGTTCTCGAAATTCGAATCAACATAATATGCATCTTTTACAATTTAGTTTTGGCCAAAAACAGTTTTCAAGGTTACAATACAAAATCCTTTTTCAAATAACCATTCTAAAAAGTTTCGGTTGAATTTTTAAATTTTCAGTATGATTCCATGTTATGAAAAAATCAAACTACATATCACGAATGACGGTACAACCACAGCAAACAAAGAAAAACATAAAACCATATTTTTTTCTGTAAATATAAAGCTGCATGTAATATTGTTTTAATTTTAATTTCTCTTAATTTCAAAATAGTTTACCTATAAGACAACTCACATATCAAAATTTGAAATATGTATCTTATAAATGTAAAATAAATAAAATAAACAATTAGGTACACAATATGTTTTTAATACTGAACAAATTACATTATTAAACGAGGCTTAACCAGTTCAGTAGGCTTATATTTAATAAAGCATACTGATTACTGAGTTGGTACAAAACGTAATTTATTTTTATTTTCTGAACTACATTTTATTACAATCACAGCATTTTTTTATTTTTCTCAAATTAATCGATCTTTATTATAAAATACATTTATAATTGTTGTTCTCCGATATTAAATTAATTAGTAAATTAGCATTTAATTTTTAGATTGACATAATTTGTTGATTGTTACGTATCGTTAAAATACTACGGTATAGGTACATTTATTACTTTAGTTTAATGATATATTATATTGTTAAGTTAAACTATTTATTCAATGTACTTACAAAATATAAGCATCATTTAATAATGTGGTTTCGACTTAAGTAGGTACAATATATGGTATATTATATATACATAATACGTATTCTCATGATAATATTAAATTATTAATATTGTATTAGAACCCAAGATAGATGATTTGAATTCCATTCTTGTTTTGATAATTTTTACAATGAATTTATATATCGTGTAATATAATTCTATCTTTACTCTTCATTAAGGTAACTTTTATAATAGAAACTAAATTTGAATTTTCAATGACTTTTTATAGCCATTAAGCTCTTTTTTCTTATACGTATTATCATTATGCTGAACGATTTTTTATCCATAAATGTAAAGTACGACATTTGTGTATCTTATGGCCGAAGTTGGATAAAAAATTTCCCTTTAATCGAACATATTATTATTCGTTTTACTGTCTTTTTTTTATTCTTGTAACTCCGCCAAAACGCTCCTGACGGTCGATTATTTTCGGTCGTTTTTTCTACTGCACCACCGTCTTTCCCCTTCTTCAGCTGTGCCATCCAGGAGCCATGAATTCTTTGTGTATAGTAAAACAAAACAAAAAAAAATAAACCAAAGTACTTTTATTGTATACAAATACAACCAAAATTCTTCACTTGTACATGCATGTTTTGCTAGTAACTCGTTAATCGCTTGTCAGCAAGAGATGAAGTGCGAAAAATATTTCCCCTTTCTAAAAGAATAGGACATAATAAACGAGGGGCGTGCCAGGCACTCGTCGAACTCCTATTGTTCCATTTCAAAAATATAACTTAGGGACGGGATGTAGAAAAAATCAAAGGGGCCTAGGTGTGAAAATGTGTTTAAAATACTTAAAAAGAACATGCATTACTAACCGACATTATAATATAATGCTTCATTGCACGACAAGCGTTCAAATACATGTACAGGCCTATAGGACTTATTAACATTTTTTTAAATGATCATCCTGTTCATCCATTTTATTTTTGTTTATTCGTTTGCTCGCACAATATAATCATTTTTTATAATGTCTTTTAATCGATTAGGTATTTCAAAATAGTAAAATATTAATGAGGTAGTAAATTGGTGTCATTTATATAAGTACCTTTTGAAAGTGCCATATCTATCGAAGAGTTACGAAAAAAAATGTTAATGATCTTAGCCGCTCGTCAAATTGTTTCAAAAAGATTGAAAAATACTGTTTAAAAAGTTAAAAAAAATATACGAAGGAAAAATGGTGGTACTTATAAATATTTTATTTATATTTATATTGAACAGTTGTCCACAGTGGAATGTTCTGCGATGAATCATTTTTGATAGCCATCTATTATTATTATTATTATTTTTAACCACAAGTATTTTCTAATAAATCGATGGGACGTGGTGCAAGTGGTGATATCCGCTTTGAAACGGAGTCTGATAGAATCATATTTTAATTGTTTGTCGAATCCAATGGAATATAATATTATTATAGATGTATGGGAACATATTAGAATAGGTATAGGTATAATAATATTATGATATATTTTATTTTAATGAAATAACTCGAATGCCAGTCGCGCTCGTTCGCCTGTTGCCGTGACGCAAACATGGTTTTTATTTGCTAACACCGTCGAAACTCACTAACATTTTATACTCTCAGCATTTACCGTATAATATCCGCTTTTCTAATTTGCGAACACGGAAAGTGCATATAAACGTCTTCGGAGAACACACTGTCATCGAGCAGAGACAGACTCGTGTGTGTTTATGGTAATTGGCGTAGTGCTCTGGAGGAGCCAACGCACATATTATTATTATTATACACGTTAATATAATGAATATGCTCGTATTTTACTACCGTCTATCCGTGAACATTCACTATATATATAGAGGTATATAGTGTATGCATATATATAGTGATGTATGCTATGGATCGCAGGGCTTGGGGTCGCCCACACGTGTATGATATTATCGCTATCGGCCCGACAAAGCATATACATCATTATATTATATTATATAATATTATAATAAATAATTTTAAGAGTATACATATATATATATATATATATATACTATCCGCTATTTGTTTACGTACGCCGAATGTGAAGACATTTTTATAGGCGATGCCGGCTATATAATATTGTTATAAAAAGAGAAGGTCGTTCGAATGTTATAGCTGACTGCAGGTCCGCGCGTTTATAATATTATATTATTTCTACCGAGAACACGATTAAATGTTATGTGATTTTTTCAATTTTTATAAGTGCATTAAACATAAACCCGGCACGGTTCTTATTTCATTGGTCTCGTAGAGATTTTCTCATGTGAAAAAAATATTGCATGTATTTTTAAATTACGGTTATTTTCAAGGAGCATTCATTAATTCAGTTCTGTAGTGTGTTAAACATGAATACTACATTTTTATATTAACACGGGGGCTCGTATTTTAGGTCAGTAATTTTTTATCCCTCACATACATAAAAATATAATCTCTTATATTTTAAACACTCAAATATTTGCAACGATAATATTATTATCGAGTGATATTGGAATTATATTTTTTACTGATGATTCCAGTACACATTTGTTTTACAGTGCATTTGTGCCAGACAATTTATTCGTTTTTATTTTTTAATTCCTTGTTAGTATCTTTACGTGACTCGTGATATTTCAGAGAGATGTTAACCCTGCAGCCTCATCACTCAATTATTGTAAGCTGAAGATTTTAATTTAATTTTTATATAATATATAAAAGCATTTAATTGTATGTATAAGTATATTTTTTTTGTAATTCCCGAAGGCAAAATACAGACTATGCTGTGGGTTAAGACCGGTCGTTATTAAACGCCAGACGGTGGATTTCGACTAATTGTTGTTTGTCTACCGATTTCAAGAGTAAAAAATATATTATTACGTGGGCGCAGTGTCTGTCATGTAAACTGTGTATTCAAATTTTGTTTTATCTCGTATTCGGATATAAAAATATATGGCAAAGTATAATATAATGCATAAAAACGTTCATCGACGAAATAATGGCATAACAATTACGAAAATAATCTAAAAAAATGCACCTAATGTGTAGGCTAAAAACATGTATGTCTCTCATCATATTCGAGTTTTTATTCACATGAAATCTTAAATCGCCAAAGATGCTTGATAAACCTACTCGAATATATTGAGCTACACGCAATTCACTGAAAACCTAGTAACGTTAAATACTATCTTATTAATATATTATGCAAAACTGAAACATATAATAAATAATAATTAATAACGAATATCGTGTATAGTATTATTAGTAGTTAGCGCGGTGCTCGAGGGCTATTCTAAAAGTTACGAATTAATTTATTACTTTTGTCAGTTGTATGTGCCTACAATATAGACCCAAACCTAATCTGTCTTTTCAAAGAAATTACCATACTTTTAGTGATGTAGGCAGCTAATGAATTATATTGATTTAAATTTTTATTTTGGTAGTAAATTTGTATAGGTATTACGTATAGGTACACAAGAACATCGTACGCTATTTATGTATATAATACACGCGTGTGTAGACGATTCGAACTGCGGAATAAGCTTTAATAATGATATTGCAATTCGACAAAATGTAAATGAGTAAAATGACGAATAATTACTGTAAATTCGCTGATGACTGCGATGCAATATTACATGTATATGTATCCACGTGCGAGTATATTATCGCTTATGATAATCGAGCGTATGCCGCGTATGGCAGTAACACAAGTAATATACAGTGCATAATAAATGACACTCGAATTTCTAACTCATTTGTTTGGTGTTAATTACCGGTTTCTGATGTCAGAGTTGTACTGCATGATATTATAATAATAACATAATATACGGCACGGGGCATATTATATATTATAACAATATATAATATATTATTCTATTGTGATCGACTGTCCAATCAATTATGATTCACAGTTGTTGCTGACGGCTGAAATCACCCCGTCCCTTGCGTGTATGTAAAATAATAATAATATTATGTATATCATGGTCAAACTACGGCTAATACCCTATCACTATAGGTCTGCTATGTGCTCGCTGATGGATCCGTGTAACATCTGTTGACAACGAAAAACCCACCGCCGCCGCCGTTCCCTAAGTCCGGCCATGTCTCGCGTCCGACTATATATTATATTGTAGGATACTACGTGTGTCGAGTCTCTCTGTATAGTAATAATAATAATAATAATAATAATAATATTATGTTTTCCCTGAATATAAAGTGCAACATTTTTTTTTCGGCTCGAGACCGAAAGTATATATTCTGGTACGTGTGAGCGTCTTATCTAATGCCACGTTTTTTTACATTACGTCAAGGGTATCTACTACGTAATAATATAATAATATATGAATCCCTCATAATATAACGGCTGCACGGTAGTCGCAATCATTTACCTATCACGCGTATAATTTGTTTTTTGGTTATCTTATGATAATAATAATAATATGGTATCTATATAGTAAAAACAATATATTTTACGATAAAATTTTAATTCAAAACGATTTATACAATAATATAACATAACGTCAGAAACAAGTGGCTAAAATATTCCAGTCTCCACGAAATGTCGTTTTTATAGATATTCGCTGTGTGTGTGTGTGTGTGTGTGTGTATGAATGAATACCGATGGATTAACATTTTTGTATTAATCATCTTTGTGATCTTCGTTACACTGAGCGTATGCGTATAATATATGCGTGGCCGGCAAAATGTTTGAAAACGGGTTTCTTCGGTCGTCGGCTGACAATAATATTTCAATTAGTAAACACGTAATCATTAAAAAGGTAGTTTTAGTTTTATTTGTATTTAATTTACTTAACACATTCAGTTTTTAGAATAAATTTCAAAAGAAACTATGTCGACGGTAATATTATTGTCAGTACGATAATAGGCTGATGGTAAGATTATTCACATGATACTATATACAATACTGGTTTTATTTTTACTTTTGTTCAATACTTAGTTTACTGTTTTAATTGTTAATTTTAACGTTTAATGTTTGTTTACATCGAAAATATAATATTACACATTTAATTTGCACCTACCACTGTGCAGTATACACATAAAACCTTTCCGAACTCAACTTAAAAGCTAATACGTATTTTTCTTGTAAATATTATGAGATAGGTATTACTTTATAAGTAAGACGTTAAGACCTCACAAAAATGCGTAAATTCTCATCTTCTCCTGTCTCTTATTGCAGCACGTTTTAATTATTATTTCTTGGCGCGTAGGTACCTACACCTTGTACTCTGTACAAATTAAACAGGCTTGCTTTTCTTTTGAACCCCTGCAGTTCACCCAACAGGCGCATAATGATATTATCTTCCCACGATCATTTCATCTGTTTAAGTAACGTACACTATATCACCAAGTATATTATAAGTAAATACCTCGGAACACTTATGATGATTATAATAATAACACGAGATTGTGTATTTGACAATCCCGAACGCCATTAATCACATGAGATGGCTTAAGATAATCGATGGCCGTAGCCTCAGGGCGGATCTTGTTTAGGCACCTGTCCACGGATTTACTGTGGCCGAACGACGAAGAGTGTATTAACAGCTCAAGTAAACCAACGTATTGAAACAAAATTAGGATTTATGTTTTGGCTGGAAGCTGAAAATGTGCTATGTGTTTTGTACTAAACAGACCGTGTGTATAATATATAACAGTCGAACAAAAACAAATATGTGTACTGTATAATATTATATATTATGTAAAATGTACGCTCGTATATTATAGGAAGGTACCCACTACTTTATATCTCAAGTCAATGTTCTCTAACCTTCTAACTAAAACCGGTTTAAATAGTCACCCGGGATATATTATAGTATTTTTTTTTTGTTTAGGTTAAATAAATAACATAACGACACAAAATGTAATTCTTATATACAGTAGTATACACATTGATTTTTTTATAAGATATTTTGCCTCGAAAGGCTATAACAATTATATTTTTTAGTAATGCATAATGAAATGAAAATATGAAATGATAACAAAACTTATAATAAGATATTATTTGAAATTATATTTTTGTTAGCTTAAAAACAGGAAATACGTACTATTTTCTGATTTTCTTAATATTCAAACTTGACGTGTGTTTAAAATCATAATATTTGCACAAGATTTTGATTGTATGATCAAGATTCTATGATTAATTTTAACCTATTAACCACTTTCAATGTTAAATAATCGTGTAGGCTTGCAATTATTTAATCATGCTTAACATCTTCAGTAATAATAATATGGTTTCTATAAATCTAATATTATAAAATTTTGAGTTGTCTCAACGATTTTCCCCGTTTCTGATTTTTATTTTTTTATGGCACCCAACTGTCCCGTGCCATAAAATACTCATCGATGGATCAGACCTTTTTTACCCCTCTCGAAACCATATGGAAAGAGGGGGTCCCCTGACTGAACAATTGAAATAGGGTTCGCCGTCGTGGTAATTATCGTCTCTACCGCGGACAGATGAAGTTGACGTTTCGCCGACCGTAATTAGAGTGCCGCCATGGTATTTCGTACCTGACCAGAATCCCAAACGACCCCGTCAGCTACGATTCAAATCCCAGTTAATGAATTTGCCCGTCGTCAGTTTTCAATTGATTTGTCTCGTCCGTGCCCAATGGGAAAATGAGAAAACCTCATTGAAACTAAACGAACTCTGATTTTTTTACTTTTTCATTACGCCCGCCTATTTCCAATTATTTTCAGACGATGTATATGATATTAAATCATTTAAAAACCAATACATTAGCAATATAAGCATTATTTGTTCGAATTTACGAGTATGCCAGTCTACATGTCTCGGAGCTATCAACTTCATATACGGGAACTATATATTACACAAAATAGGAAGTACCTAGTAAAATGCATACATCATATCATTATATTATCCTTATCGCCATTTGGTAATTTATATCGTATACGACGCCTAACAAGACAATAAAAATATATTCAATACGTTTTTCAACGAATACTTGAGTATACCTAAAAGATATTAACATTTGTATGACATTGGTGCTTTCCTACAATTTATTTATATGTTAAACATATTACTGCCGTTGTGAAACCGAAATACTTGACGTGTTTGGACTTATATAATATGTACCTATATTTGAGAAAACGTTTAATTTGAGTATAGTATTAAAATGCCTGTATAAGATTTTTTTTTTGATGTATGTATACGTTTTGAACACCTGGCTTTAATAATTTTACACGAAGATAATAACATATTATGTCGTTCTCATTTAATCACACAAACACCGATGTATAATTGTGGGTTATGTCTACTTTCAAAAGAAGTATTTTGTATGGCTTAGGTATGTGTTGGTTGTTTATAACTTATATAAGTAAATATTAAGATTGATCTGAAATTATGGTAGAAGCTGCTGCATGAAATAATATTTTTTTTTAAACATTACAAGATTATATATTAGGTAAAACAAAAAAATTCTGTAAATATTTTATTCTGAATTTATGTTCACCACATCAGAATTATATGACTTTCATTAATTAACTTTAAAACTTCAGTAGTTCATGTTTAGATTACGAAAAACTAAAACTTTCACCCCTTTACACAACTCTCCGAAATAACTATGTACCTACTTTATAAAATAGTTTTTACTCGAAACTTAATAATACGATACAGTAAACATAATTTCGATAACTTGAAAAACATATTATATACCTATCTACACTATGTTTATACTTTATTCCTTTTACAGAAATATCAATATATTTTTAAGTGTTTAGTAGAATCATTGCGATCGAGTTTTACTTTACGGCGGATACGCGTGCTGAAGCATTTCAACCGACAATAACACGACACACTCCCTTATTTCCGTAGGTACAATAAGTGTGGTTTGTAAACCGCATTAAAATCGTGCGGACCACACGCGAGTAGTCTGTTGTTCGCTAATAATAATATTATGTGTCTAGTGCAAAATGCCAAATACCTTTTTTTCGTCCGAATTCTTGTGTTTCCTCGGAGGAGAAACTTTTGCCGTGTCAATGGCAAGGGATTTTATTGTTACCCGGGGGCCCCAAAGTTTCGCCACTTTATCCCGGCTTTCCAGTCGTAAATCGCCCGGGTCGGTCGAATAGATCGTATACATTTTTTCTCTCGGATATATCGGAACAACTGCTAGTATGCAAATCTGTAGATATAAATCTCTCATTCTTGGAGAGGGGGGCCGACTAGGCAGCCGCGCACGAATGCGTATCCAAAATGGCCGACACCTCCGTTCCAACGTATTATTATCGGCCGGGTGTATAATATCCGTGTATGTGTGAGTGTGTGTGCGTGCGTGTGCGTGCGTGCATGTGGAAGAGTGTGTTAGTGTGTAAATGTGTGTGCGTGTATGTGCCTTTGTGTGTGTGAGTGTGTGTGTGTGTGTGTGTGTGTCTGTACCTACCTGGACGACAGGTTTCTAATTAAGACATCAAGAAACCGGCCGTCGGCGGCGTCGGCGGCGGCGTATAACTCCCATCGTGTGTAACAAGGTCCCCCATAACAATGAATATTATACGTTACTTCTATTATTATATTTTCCATTTTTTTTTTTCCATTGGTTTCCCTTATCCAATTAACAAAACCCACCAAGAACGTATCGACGAGACTATTGTCCGTAGCCCCGTACCTACGGGTATAATAATTGAGTTATTGTTGAGCCGACTGCCGTGTATCAGACTAGACAATAACGAACGTTTTTGAAATTGACCATGAAACACTATTTTTTTTTTAAATTTAATTTTTCATTCCTTGAATTATTATAGAAAAAATATTTTTTCTAAAATTATATATTTTTGATCCCGAAAAATGTATGAATTTTATATTTAAATGTAATTTTGAATATTCTCATAAATCTAATTATATGGATGATTTATTTCACCGTTCATATTTTCATAACACCGTATTTTCATAATATTATACCTATAATTCATATATTGCGAGAATAATGCATTTTTGCACACTAAAAGGAATTTATAAAACTCTTGTGTGTATATATATACGTCTTGTTTGGTTCTTTCGAAACTGCCTTTCAAAACTTAACTTTGTTATAAAAGTTATATGAACTTGGGTAGACCGAAGCTAAATAAACGTTTCTGATAATCAAAAGAGGCACCACTCATTCTGTCTTAATTTGTATAAGGAGTTAAGGAAAGAGGGAAAATTGTTGCGGCTCCCTGAAAGGTCTCATGGGGGATCGCGTGTGGGGAGCGACACCTCCTCGACGTGATCGTAAAAACCACCACTACCACCACCACTACAACCGTTCCTCTTAGCTTCATCTTGTATATTTTTCTCCTCTTTTTGTTAATAATTTAAATCTCATTCCTTTTAAAAAGTCTACCGGCTATCCAACAAGGTAGCCCATCACTTTGACCTGACATTAATAATCCAGCAGTCCTGCCACGGTAAAATCGTATAAAAGAAAACCGAATTGACGCCGTGCTGCGAGGGTGTATCCCTTCATTTCCCTAGGTTCGAACAAACTGACATGAAATTCTTGTGGAGTAAATGGACGGATAAGGAAAAAAAAAGTAACAATATGTAATTTTTTAAGTGCACTCTCTTATTCTGCGACAGTCTTTTGTTCTGTAAAAAAAGTGTGCTGCGTTTTGTTAAAACGTGTAATGCGACCCAGTTAAAAACTGTAGCAAGTACATGCACATTTTTCAACTTGACTTCAAATTTTAATGTAGAAAAAATGTATTTTAAAGGTTAAGTGCTGAAGACAATTGTTTTTAATTAATTATCTTGGAATTATTACACAACAAAATGTTTTATAAAAAATGTTTAAATGAAGTGTAGATACTGCAGTTATGATACATTTTAGATATTGTGTTAAAATGAAATAATAATATAATCAAATTGAAATATAACTATTAATCTATTAAAACTATACGTTTTTATGAACTATATAAATAACATGTAAAAATAATTGCAACGAATTTCAGAACTGAAGTTATCTTTGAATATTAATCTATTCAATCTGTGTAATGTAGTGTCTACACTGTTGACTATATAATTGTTTTTAATGTGCATAATATATTAATATACTTATCCAAATATAAATATTTTTTTACATTCAGAATTAATTGAGCATTATTGATGATTTAACAATTTATTCCTATATACAATAAACATACTAAACCATAACAATTTAGTGAAATATATTATAAAATGTATATTATTAATTATTATGTTAATATAATATGTCTAGTATGAATCGAGTATTACATTTTATAAAACATTTTTCAAAAAATGAAGTGTTATTTTTCACTTGTCATACTTAACACCAATCATGGCCTGTTTTAGATTAAGACTATTGAAATTGAATAATCAACAAATGAAAAATTAAAACCATACAAAATAAATAATATTATTATTACGCTGCGAAGGGTGAAAAGTTTACCAGTACCGACAGCACTCATAACCTAACACAAAACAATAACCCAACAGGGTTCGGGGGAGACTTTCGTGGTGTCATCATGGGAACAAAGCGACGACGGACCCTTTGGTTGAGAATTTTAATTAATTGCCGTCCGTTATTATACTCGGGTGGTCAAGCAAGCAGACTGGGAGGGGGACTTGATGGATCGGATGGCTGTTAACGACCGGCGTTGTATCCCCCTGCCCCCTGAAGAGGAACACCATTGGAGGATGAGGGTTTTTGTATGTGCTCCTAATGCGTATAATTTTCCTAAGGTTGATGACGTTTTAATTGGCAGAAAATGCCGAAAAACTTGATATACCATTAAAATATGACACCCGAACTTTGCAACACGACTATAAAAAAATGTATTCGAAGTTGAACAAAACTTATAATTAAAACATTTACTTCGATCATTATTTTATCTTATTATTAGGTATGCTAGGTATAATAGTAGTAGCGTAATATTAATAATACAATTTCAGGTTTGACTGTATATAACGATAATAATAATATTAGTAATAAATAGCTGAAGTCTAACATTTATTTATTAAAAATGATTTTAATACGTTTTCGATACCAATAAGAATTCCGATGAAATGTACCCCAACTTAATTTTCGTGAAACTCGGAATACTATCGTCAGCAAATAAAACTGAAAACACTTCGGGGAAACATTTATTTGGTATACAAGTAATAGCAATAGCTCCCTAACCATGATTCCCACGGGACACCGTTGACTCGTCTTTAACGGAAAGTCATATTGTTTACGTTCAAAGGGGCACCGTTAGTAGAACTGCAAGTTGTAGTTTTGTATTATATCAATTTATTCTACTGGATTGCAGAAGTTTGATCAATTTCGATATTTTATCTGTAACGTTAAAGTTTCCTGTGTCTATCTAAATAAACATTTTAGACAATGATATAATAATATATTGTAACGATATATAAAAAAATAATTCAATAAATTACTTACGCAGAGGAATCTTAACATACATATTATATACATGTATTTTATAATAATTGAAACAACTTATTTCGATAGCCACAATGTAACCCCGTGTAACTATATAAAAAATGATATCCGATGTGGTAAATCAGTGACAGATAAATACCGAACAAGATAAACGATTTTTATGTTAAATTTCACGAGTCACTTAGTTGTTATACCGAGTATAGTTTCTCGTTTATAAAAATAAAACATAAATTTAATACATTTCACTTCGCCGGTGATCTGTTAACAACACATTTAGGTTCTGAGCTGAACAACATTTATCATACAATTTCGTATGTGATGGTAATCAACAAATAGTTAAATGTGGTGGGACTTCGTGATAATACAGAACACAATAATGTGTAAGATGACATGCGTGTTTATTATATATTTACATAATATTATACAATATTATAATAAAAGATAAACAGCGATATGGTGTATGTATATCCATCATACTATTATGATTTTATTTTAGGTTTATGAATAATTTGTTTAACATATTTTATTAAGTCTCCGTTTTGTGCATAACAAATACCATATTTTTCTGTACACAATTAATATTTGTTAGAATTTAAAATAGCACCTACGCCGGTTGTATAAATTAGTATTTTATACGTCTACATATTATTATGTCTGGTTTTAATTATTCTATCTAGAACGGCAATAAACCATGGGAGACCGCTCATATAAATTTAGTACTTTGACATCAAGTTTACTCGAGTTTAATATTTCGAGCCTGGCATGATCTCATCGTAAAACAGTTCATGGCTGGTCGAAGTATCAAAAGCTGAATTACAACAATAATAACTATAATGTTATACGGGGTAGTGTTAGTGTTGATGATCGCTCGGAAACCTATAAAAAGACTAATCGCGGAATTAACTGTTGAAACATTATGGACCAAATATTAATTCTGGTAGAATTTCATAGCGATACGATTGCGAGTATTTTCTCTGGGGATGTCGGGGACATATCTTCAGGAAGTTTCACAATATCTCTGAGGGATAATGAAATTAATCAGAATAAATGGGAGCATATAGTGGCTGATGACAGAAACCTCTATTACCATGGATCACGATAATCTCTACATCGTATTTATTTTTGACACACGCAGTCTATCTCATTTTTTTTTTTTACTGTCTATCTTACATTTATGGTGTCTAAAAGTTACGCTTAGTATACTTTAACCCTCGACTTTTGCTGTCATTGAACTCTGAGGGTCCGACCCCTATTACCGGGCAAGCGGCTTACGATTTCTCTACTTCCCGTGAACAAATGGCAATACATTTGGTATACGTAATCACATAACCCTTTTGGTGACACTACTGTTGACAAAAGTAAAATAATAAAACAATTCCTTGATCATTGATCACACGAAAACGAATGTTTTGTCAAGATTATCTTTGACGGTATCGGTTGTTTTATGAGGTTCGATTTCCTGGTGCGCAGCAAGACTTAGGGTGACCGGGTAGAATGTATATAGCCATAACGGTGCGAATCCATCAGGCAGAATCTGAGAGCGGAAAATTCGAAAAGACGGTTGAGTAATGGCGGTAATATATTTTGATGAAGTTCCCCGTCGTGGGTGGGGTGCTTTGGGTCATTTCAGAGTAGTGGAAATTGTGAAAAACGTGCGTTAAAAAAAAAATACGCCCGTAGAAGATGGATAAAAAAGAGGCTTTAACCCTGAGACGTCGGCCTTAAATTTGACAAATCGGCCATCTCCAGAGTGTCACTTGGCTACTGTAAAGGGACGAGAAAAAAATAAAATAGAGAAAACTTCTGAGCTCAAAGTCATTATTATAATGCAAAAGACAATCGAGTTCAATGATATACTAAAAACAAAAAATCCATAACATATAATAATAATTAATAATATCGATCAATATCAGGTGTTAGTTTTTCTTTAATAACTTGCACATTAAACCAAAAATAAGTTTTCGTTATAAAGTACTACGTTATAGAGTTCTAAAAAATATGGCACTATTTAGATTTTCTATTCACATCTCATGAGTTATGAGTTATAATACGTAGGTATATTGGACCTGACATTATATCTTGTACACGTAAAAGTTGTTTGTTTCTCAAAATGATTTGCTTACCTATTGAATATATAGTTTAGATTTTTAGATTTTTTATTTTTTATTTCTCACCCGATGTGTATTTTTATTTCGAAAACCACGTACAGCGTGATTATTTTGTACACCGAGTCCATCACCACATCATTGTCAATAGTTTTGAATACATTAAATGCACATTTAATGAAAGAACTATAAAAAAAATAATATATTTGTGTCGTGTAAATCGTTAAAGACATATTGAATTTTATTTTTCTGTAAAATATCCAAGGCGGATTACTATATCTGACTACTAAATAGTTTGAATGGAACTTGTAATAAAGGAACCGTCAATAGCCACAAGTATTTGTAGTCGTTGGATTTCATTTTGTATTTTCGTAGACGCAGGAAATTGTTTCTTGCCTATAAGGAACGCGCGGAATCTTAAATCTGAAAAATTCGCACTGATACTGGCAGACCTCAGGAAAGTGTTTAGAAAAGAGGAGGGTAATTTTTGCATTGAGGGTTCTGTGACGAGTTGCTCGCGGCAATAAACGCTATACACCCGGAGGCCGATTATTCGTTACCTCGTGTAATGGCTCGAGAGTAGATTTTTTCGTACTCCTGTGGCAAAATCAATTGCATTTCGGTTCAAACAAATCTAATAAACCACCAAAGGAAATTGCCTTTTGCATATAATAAATATTAATAACATACCAATACGTAGGTATAGAGAAACCACCTAATTTTGTTGCGCAATCGAAAGTAATTTAGTCGTACAGGTAATTAACATTTTTTTTTTTTTTAATCAGATATGGCATAAAATTAGTCTACGCAAACTGTTATGACCATGTGCGTGTTGTTGTGCTGTGAAAAAAAAATATATATATTTATGATATCGATTGCACGAGAACCTTTTACCACCTTCGCAGTGTGTAAACGATGCAATTTTATTGTATTTTTTTCTACTATTGACAGGGGGGAGAAGGGGTGAAAAACGTAAATATGTTTCATGAATATTTGATCGTTCAAACTGGGGTAATAATAATGGCGTGTTTTCAGTATTGTAGAAATGGGATGAGGAGGGGGGTAGTAATTATTGACTGCTGTGGGTTTTTTTTTTTTAATGTTAATCGGCATAGGCTTATAGTTTTTTTTTTTTTGTTAAAAAAATGTGTATTTCACCATTTTACTACCATGAAGCATTACCATTGGCAGCGAGGTCTATTCCCGTACCAAACTGACCAGAGACCTAAAAACATTGCAGTATTTCCTGGTGCGTTTCAGTCGGACCTAATATTATGCATGCTTGACTGCACATTAGAGTAACACTTTAAAATTATCATACATAAGTACCACCCTATTTTGTATTATTTAGATATGTTTCTATTCATTTAATCGGTCTGCCTATAAAAATAAATATTATGACAAAAAAATATCTATTTCGATTTCATATTATTATAATACAGTTGTAGGTAGGTATTTAAATTTCAAAGTTTTAATTTATATGAAAATCTGAAACAGATTGAAATGTCACGTATATAATATATTTAAATTAAACTGCACAATAGTAGTATAATATAGTTCAAATCCACACTTGTGTATAGTTTGATTAAAATTGTAGAATTTAAATGTCTTTGTTTAATTAAAATTATGTTAATTAAAGGAAATCATTTTTAATAAATTAATGCATTCGATGCATATTATTTAAATAACACTAGATAATTTATACTCGGTATAAATAACAATAAATTAGCTTTTAGTGTTATTTGGTCTTTGTTTACTCGTACGTGGATTTGTTTAATAGCTGACGGCTGTCAAGTCTTAGAGTTTTCCTGAGAAACTATGTTTAAACACACTCGCTAAGCTTCTTTGATGCACTTAGAATTCCAAAAACAAGTATGAACGTCGTTGGGCTGAACATAATTTTATGCTAAAACGCGTTTTAATATTATATTGTAAACTGTTACAACAAAACGTCGTAAGCTATTTTTTTCTAATCTACACTAATATCTATAAATATAAAATGAATGTTGTTATGGCTTCAAAAATATGCATTTTTACCTTGTACATTAAAATCGTTGAAACATCGAATTCTATTTTGTATAAATGGATAGGTTGTGATTATATAATTATATTATATTATATAATATTCTACGTCCACAAATATTAATGGACTATTATTATTATTATTATTATTATTATTATTATTAAATATTTCGACAAAGACTTTTTTTGCTTTTTCTTTGATGAGAGGGTCGTTGTACAAAAGAAAATTAAATACTGGGTATTCTTTTCCCCCGCTTTTATCGTGAGAGCTTTTATTTAAAATTTGATTACTTTTTTGCCACTTTAAAAGCCCTTTTTCTCATCTTAACAGGATATGAGGTGGTAAAAGGGGGTATTTTCGAGCATATACATATACACAACGAGAACTCAACTCTCCCAATTATGAACCACCCTCGATTTTTTACCCATCTTTACCGACGCCTTACCCGAAATTCAACTACAACAAGATTCGATTGCTTGTATTTACTGATTCACCAAACCTATTTACCATGTTAATTCGATTCGGGAAGCCATTTGCCGAATAAAGTAGAGCCCCATCGTTTAAATACCGATTTTAATATTTTACCACCAAATATTATACAAAACGCGAATCTGAGTACCTACTCATATAATATTATAACACGACGAAATCTGTAAATCGGTATTTTTATTCGATTTTTTTTTCTGGTCTTCAAAATGCAATTAAATTTGATTGCTGATTTGTGACATTTATTCCGCACCGAAACACGGCAATCAGAAATACTGTCGAAAATGACCGCTAAACACAGCTTCCCCCCGCATTGCGTTAAAATAAATTCAAATAAATTGAAAATGAACAACACCAAAAAAATATACTGCAGTCAAAATTAACATTCTCTCCCTCCGATATTTATTTACAATCATTTTCAGTTTTTATTTTCATACGGTTAAATACGCATTGTATAAACAGTGTACACAGTATATCTATTCATAAAATATATGGACGAATTTAAATGTATCATATATTATACTTTCCATATTTTTTTACTATGAAACAAATAGGTATAACGTTAATATATTATAGTTGATTGAATAATACACGTCATAATAATATAATGTAGGGACGAAATAATTATTGTTTTATGAACAATCAATTAGTAGTCATCTTCGAGTGAACGACTTTAGAGTTTGCTCGTATCACATCAATAAAATAAAAATTACATTTGAATCGTAGTTTGAGTATAATTAATTTGCCGTTCCCTTATTACAAGTGCTTGTTATTCGTGTTAAGAATTATATTCGTCGAGCTCTCGAAATATTTGGAAGTAAACCGAGAGGGTAAAACTGTATAGTATTCGATTTAATTAAACCGGGGGACAAATACCGTCATGGGGTAAGACAAATATTTTCATTTCGGTGGCGGACGACATCTGGCGCTTAGGGATTTTTCAATATGAACCAAAGACTCGCGGAAGTCAACAGATTGGATCGGGCGGAAAACTTTATTGGCGATTATATTAGCGGACGGATAATGATAGGGTTTTTTTTTTGCCCTTCTTCAATTTTTATTTTTCCAACCTCGCCTCCCTCCCTCCATTTACAAAGCAACTTTTTATATTAACTTCACGTTCACGTTCATTATGTATTCAAATTATTGGACTCAGAGACACGTCCCACCCGGAGGTCCCAAAGGATTTACATAAAATCTGTTAATAATATTATCCAGACCACAGCATATTCACTATTCAGTTAGTTGGGGAACAACTTATATTGTTTTCTTTTAATGAAAAACATTTCCTGATTTAATTATTGATTTTTACATATTATTTTTATACTTGCAATTAAACATTATGTAGATATTGTATAATAATATAAAACATAAATGAAAAATAGCGGTTATAAAAAAACTATTTTCTTTTTATAGATAAGTTATGAAAGACAATTATTTTAATGTTTACTCACCGACCAACATTCATCAAAGATTTTTATCTTATATTAATTTTAATTTTAGTCGGAGGAGGAGGACCTGCAACACTGATTAATCAAACATATCTTCAAACACATGCGTAGGTTTAAAGTTGTATAATACCATGCCCGTATTATAGTAGATACATTTTTACAATTTTTACATAGTATGTACATTTTTCATTCTCGTTTTAATCATAATAACCTCTGCACTGGTATGTTTAAATATTAATTTTTTTATTTTTAGTATTGTTTCATAATAATTAGTGCTGAAGAAGGAAGACGTTATTAATTTTCATTATGGTTGAGATTAATCAAAAGGTGGAGCCATAGGCTGTGTGTTGGAAATTTTATTTATGGTCTGGGAATAAAGTATACCTTTACCGGAGTGTACATATTATACATATAGTCACAAGTATTATAGTGGTGCAGATGTTAAAACACAATGGGTACATATAGGTACCGGAGGGTACCTGTCTTTAAAAAGTAAGACCCTCTTCGTTTCTCACATTATTTTCACTGAAATCATTCAAACGTTCACGACCGTACTTACAATTTTTGCGTGCAATGAATTCGGCATTGATATGAAATCACAAAAACCTTCGATACGTTTTCATTTCAGACGACGCAACAGGAAAAAAAAAAACGTTTCACAGTATAACGAAATATCAACATTTATAACGTATTAGCAAAAATACGACATGTATGTTTCTCTTTTGTCGTGGCTGGCGGCTGCTTCGATTGTCTGTTGGAAGGTACATATATGTATATAATATTATAATATATCGGCAATGCACTTCTCGAAAGAACGGCTGCGTTAACTCTGAAGCGTATCGGCACCGCCATGTCACCGCACACACGTGTAATTTGTCAAGTCACGTGTAAACGTAACCCGAGAGAGACGTTAACACGTGTACATTGGTAGTGGTAGTGGTAGTGGTAGTGGTAGTGGTAGTGGTAGTGGTGGTAGTGTGATAGTACCCTCCCCCTTTTCCATCGTGTCCAAACGATTGTGTCCGTAGGGTGTCCCTCGAATATATACATATACGTGTATATATAATATGTTCTTCGCGGGCCCATAATACGCGTCCAACACCTGTCGAGCTCAAGATAGTTCTTATTCTCTTTCGTGTAGAGCGATTTTTATTTTATTATTTTTTTTCTTTCCCGAAACACAAAGGCTATACTCACCCCATGTAGTCATGCGCGTGCGCGAGAGCTAACACATAATAATATATGGACAACGTCGGTGTAAATCGTCGTTAAATCTTTATATTCACACGACAGCGACAAAGGAGAAACCTTGCGCTGTGTGTGTACCGGAATTATTATGGTTGTAGGGGTTTTATAGCGAAAAATATTTAATACAATATCCGGTTACCGTAGTGCTCCTGTAAGACCAACAGTGTGCTGGAAAATCTCCAAAGTTTAGCTGTGGCTTAATGTTGTGGACCACTGCTGTTTTCATTTTATTTTTTATATTTACACCCAGAATATACTTTGATTGAAATTTATGGAAAATAATAGGGTGCTCTGTTCGGTAATTCAACACCACAAAAAACTAATACCCGATGTCATACAACATCAGCGGTTCACTTTAATTTTTTCATTTTATTAAACTGTGTTTTTATAATCATTTCTGATTTCTCGAGACATACGATACGATTTTAGTAGCTTAAATCATACGACCGTGTCTAATATTATAGCAAAATCGTTCACATAAAATGTTTTCAATGAAAAAAAAATATCGAAATAGACGGCCTATGAGAAAATTTAGCCTGTCTTTACAGAACATTGGGATGATGTAATAGAGTAACGTACATTTAAACTAAAAACCACGGGTCCATGAAGTATACCTAGTGACTAATCGGAACACTTCATGAAAACGATTTAATTTAAAAAAAAAAATTATTGTGACTTATGGTATGGCACAATTTTTCTAACACTAATATGAGTCATTATATGAACATAATATCAACTTGATTATTTCACTCCTTGAGTTTTTTGTTTTTTTTTTGAAACCGTGATGTGGAATCGATCTTTTAATGGTAGTACAAAATAATATTGTCAATATTAACTAGCCTTACTCTGATAATATAACGTTTTACTGTTTGTGCCAACGTTATTATAATTTTTTTTTTTTGTTCCTATCTTTTGCTGCCGTCGGCAAAAAAATCGGTATTCGTAGACGTCTAACGTCGTCGTGTCCGACGAAGTATTGCGAATATTACTATAACACTCTCACGCACACGCATTTCGTGCTTACGTGCATATAAATAAATATACATTATACAATACGTATATATATATATATATATATACACACACACACATAAATAATAGAATATATATATATATACACATATCGTACATAATGTATACATATGTATATATACACACAGTAATCCGCAGCTGCTTATGCTGTGTTGGCGGCGGCGGCGGCGGCTCCGTCGGAGATGTGCGAGTGTGAAGTGGCGTGGGGGGGGGGGGCGATAGAATGGATATAATATAGAGAGACAAAGAGGAAAGAGAGATTTACGCGCACCCGGTATATTATAATGCCCGAACGGCGGCGGCCATAATAATGGCTGAGCAAACACCACTCGGTGTTTACATTATTATCTCGAATGTCGAGTTTGGAGAATGTATTTACTGGTCTATAAATAAAATCCCGACGTGCGCCTGCGCGTGTGTGCGTGTCCGTGAGGCCGTAAGTCTGCGTGGACCGCCACGGCCGTCTGAGCGTACGATATAAGCCCTCCACGTACTCCAACCGACGGCCCACGATGACGTTTCGTTAATAGCTCCTTGTGAACAATCGCCCGTTATCATGCCGTGGACGGTGTGCGAACAAGGGGTGAGGTAGTACACGTGTGTATATATATATATATATATATATATATATATGTATAATATATTATTATTATTATTATTATTATTATTGTGCGCCGCGGCTTAATTCTGTAGGGTTTGAAGTCGAGTAGTGCGACGAGCACCGACTACCAACTCCCAAATTTCGGGCATTTATCATGTGATATACGATAATAATATCATTATATTATAGCGGCACCCGATGTGTGCACAATGCTTTATAATATAATAATATTATTGTGCGTCGTAGTCGTGTTCTGATGAGTCCGTGATGTATCTATCAATGTAGAATTCAGGCAGGTACACTCCACGAGTGCAGATCACTGTAGTGCGATATTATACCGTACACTCGTAATCGATTATATCCAGGAAAAATACAGAAATAATATATTTTATAAACCGACTTAATTTCGCTTTAATATTTTTAGGTTTCTATGTTTAAAAATAAAATTCATTCGTAGACGGTAATTTTTTTTTTAATTAGATTTTATCCCGATAAACATTAAACACTAGGTTGGTACTCAACGTGTATACACTCATAGCACTATACTACATAGTTACACTCACACGTATACTACATTACGTACACACATATATATAGTATAGTGTAACAACAGCTATCAAAAGAATTTTTTTTTTTTTTAATTCGAGTAATGCACGCACCCCTCGATGGTGAAATTGCACATTTACAACACTCGAATACGTATTATCGGTAGCTTAAAACATACTTGCACTTCTATACGTAGATTATTTTCATTCAGGGGCGTTAATGACGTTTCGTCGAGACAAAAGCTCTTTTTGGGTCCGGCGCGTTAATCCTTTTCCTGCAGCCCGTCGTCCAAGAGGGTCACGGCATGCAGTCCTGACCGACAGAGGGATAAAACTCGGGCAAGCATAAACTTTTATGTTTCCTAAAACCCCTTTTTGTAAAGTATTGACTTATTTTTCCATTTTCAACAGACATTTCTTTTGCGCATTAAAATTATTTTAAAAACAAAACTATTCATTGTAACATCAAAATGGTGAAACCCATAGAACGGTCATAATTAATAAGCTATTTTATCATAATATGCTATAGTGCTTATATGCACCTATGCTTAATAGTTAATTATGCAAATAAAAACGCACAATTTGTAAAACATTTTGTTGGTTCTCTAAAAATATAACTTGACAACGTTTTGTGTAATTGACGTACTTACGCTTACATAATTTAAGTAGTTTATTTCGAGGGGGATCATTGACTGAAAACGAGACTCACCGTTGTGGTTATTTGACTCTACCTCGTCCACAGCAATATTTCCCCTTCATCTTCAGTCTATATAAGATGAACAAATACGCCACTTAAATTTCAATTCTATAATGGTTTTTCGTGCAGTACTGCGATCTTTTGAAAATGAATTCTTTCGTCAGTTCTAAATGCAATAACGTTATTATGATAAACATTTGAAATATTCTTATTGTATATTTGTTATTTAAATGTCATGTTATAATTTTAAATTAAATTATTTAGTTTTCTAAAACAGATGTCCCGGTTTTTTTTTTTACATATTTTATATAATTATACTTTACTTATTTTAAACACAGTACGTCAAACACTTTTTTATTCATTTCACTTAATTCTATTTCGACGTGGTTCATCAAAATTATGAACTTTTTTTAAAGTGCCGTGTATTTATACTCAAGCAAAGGTTAACAGATGTTTTTTATGGGATTCCATAAATAACACATTTTAATTACCTATGTCATATCAACTATTATTTCATATCATTGTACACAATATAATGTACACAACAGGCATGAAATATAAACGAATTTATAATATGATAATATTATTATAATTTATATAACATATAATGTATATATAATGTACTGCATAAAGCCTGGCTACAAAATTGGGGAGGAATAAGAATATATTTCAAGTGGTATACGAGGGTTGTTACGTATATCTTAAAAAAAACAAATGTGATTCATTGTTAATAAAAGTATCGCTCACTAATGTCAAATGTGAGCAATGTTAGCATTAATGATGATAATAGTAATAATAATAAAAATAATAATTTTGCGTTGAATACGTCTTTCGACTTCGTTTCAGTGAATGTCGAAAAGGGATAATACCGCTCACCCCCCTCGCGCTGTGACATGACGGTGATCGGGGGCAGAGAGGGATATCACGAGTATTTGAAAATAATGGGAATACTTTATATACTGTACGTGTATGCGTTTTTATTCCGTACGTAATTTTTCATTTCGTGTACCCAATGTTCAAATTCTTTATATAAATTACGTGTATATAATATATATATATATATATATAGAGAATTACACGCATCGGTCGTATCGCGAATTAATTGATGCTGACTCGACGATGGCGGTCGGCGGAGCGGCGTCCAGAGTTGTGTAACAAATGTTGTTCGAGATTTTATAGTCTGCGGCAAGGAGCGAGAGAAAGGTCTTGTTTTATATGCCTTCTGTTTTCTGACTAGAGAGTTAACTGGTTCCACCCCGCCCCCGCCGCGTGATCGCTGGGCCCCTCGTTCTGTAATTACAACCAGCCCCGCAAACTTTTCCCATCCAAAATTTCCAAAACGAATCCCTCGGCCGATCGCGGGGCGCCGAAGTGAAGGAAACGTCTGCTTTTCCCAGCGCGATCGTAAAACGGCTGACTTTCCGTTACTCCTCGTCGCCTCGTCCTGTTTATACCACGCTTCTTCTGTCCGCCGCCCTGTAGTGTTTTCTTCTCGGTCGTCTTCTCTCCCTCCCCGACCTGCCAACCAGCCGTCCCCTCCACCTAAGACACTCGATTTTTTCCACCTCGGTTACCAGAGAGTTCCATTACCATAAAAACACGACCTGAACACATCACGATATAGGTACTCTGCTCTTTGTGATCACTGCAGGCTGCTCGCGTGCAATTTTTATCTATTTTATCGTACACATAAGTGAAACATATGCGTCTGAATCCACGAGTATAGCACTTCAATGCACTCTGATAAAAAAAGTGTAAAAAAAAAACTGCAGCTATATTGCGGGGCTTAAAAATCCCCAGTGTAAACTCGACAAAAATATTACGATGTTTACTTGGCGTTTTATATCCCAAAAAGAAAAGCCTTATTATCATCAAACACACAAGAAGAATAATAATAATTCAAAGAAACATTTGTGGTCTAGAAAATATAATATTATGTTTTATCTCGAAGACTTTATACATCATATTTTATTTATACAAAATCAATGCTTTAATGTTTTCAACATAAAAGTTTCACTTCTTTAAACACAGAGTTGTGGTAGCGTGTTTACGCTTAATATTTTGGTAAACTTATTTAACTAAAATTAATTTTACATTTTGCGTTTAAAATAATACACATGTATATTAGAAATACGAATTTCGCCCTGAACCGTTTTATAATATATATATTTTTAAATAAACCTTGTATATGTTTGCTAACTTGACGTGTTTCACTAAATATTATATTTTAAAACGATTTTCCCTTGTATTTTAAAAATATACCTAAATAAAAGTGTTCAAAATAGATTAAAATAAAATTTGAGTATAGCGTAGTATAATTATATCAAAAATAGTTTATCATCGGACAATTAATAATTCAAAATCGTCTTAGTCGCTGCTATAATACAACAATACAACCAAAATATGTTTTACCGATGGCATTGTCTTCCGTATATTCATTTATTTACCGAACGGCTCTTTATTCAGAGTTTGAATCTTCATCATGCTGCTTATTATTGCCAATTTAACGTTGTTTTTTTTTCATACCGAGTTAAATAATCAATTTCACTGATGTGCACATAATAGGACTTTAACTAGTTAATGAACCTGAGTAAATAAATACAAGGTAAATAAATTATAGCGCTTATTTTATTTTACTAATTACTATGTAAGTATTTAGTTTTCAGTTCTTTAAACCATTGGTTTCGTTTACATGATCTTAGACTCAACTTAGGTGTATATTAGTGTACATTATAGTGTATAGACCGATTATTGCATATTATTCAACTACAATTTCGATTGTTAATATTGTATCTATAACCTGAACGAAACATCGATATTAACGAAATGCACAGCGCGGATTATCGGCAATGATATTATTCTCGCATGTTTGCGGATAAAAATTGATTACCATTTGAAACGTAATTATATAGCCTTATCATTGGTATATTTATATATAGGTACCAGCTATAATACCTATTATCGGAAAGTTTGCGCTCTTCTCTTCCGGCCGATATATAAAACAGCGTATATATATATATAATGCCACGGCGCACCGAAGCCGATACATATATAGATATACTCTGCGGAAGCCATAAAAACGGTCGAGATTTAATCGGAAAAGCGGTTCTCTAGGCGGAACACCTATACAACACCGGGCATGTGTGAGGTGGTGGAGGTGGAGGTGGTGGTTGGACGGGGCTGGGTCGGGGTCGAAGGGAACTGGACGCTCTTATATGCGAACTCGCAATTTATGGTGGCTATTAGGAAGGAAACCCCGCGGCCGGAACGCCTCTGTTTCAACCGCCACGCCGACCGCGCTGGACCTGTATATGGATGGTTTAGTTTTTCTTCTTATTATTATTTTTTTCTCCTCTTACCTTTTTATATTTCTGTCGTGTCGTCCTCGTTTAGAATGTATGGCCCGACCGCAGTGTGGCGGTGCAGGGTAGTATCATGATCGAACGTTTATCCGACGATGGTTTTCGATTAAACCAATGAAAAATACTCGCGTATAAGTGCAACACAAGATATTACGACGTTATGGATAGACAGGCCTCGACACGGGAACGGCGGGCATTACGACGGGTTTCACAAAATATTGCTGGGTATCTACCGGCATTGGGGGCCGAAGGCCATCTTTCCGTGGTTGTTGGAGGCCTCCACCTATGTAATACTAATACTGAGATGGTGAGTAAACTCTAAGGGACCGGGTGGCAGTATTGTCCTAAAGAATTCCCACCCGTTTCCGGTTTTCGATCGGGAAAAAAGAAAAAAGGTACCTATCGATAGTGCGTTGAAAAGTCAATATCGTAGAACGCAATATGACTGTATATAATACATTAATCTCCGAAAAAAAATTACCAGTTCAGTAACCCCCTCCAAAGATAAAGTAGCATGCTACAAGATATTTTTCATCTGCGATCAAAATTGAGAAATCATACTTATGTTTTTGGGTTTAGTGCAGAGGAAACATAATATCTAATAGCATATACCATTGTAGATTGATTTTTAGAATAATAATTGTTGATTTGCGTTTCTATGGCGATAAACAAAGTATTGCTCAAAATCGTTTAGAAAAATTTCTATCCAGCCCAAAAACATATACATAGTATATTAGTTTAAAATATTTTACTCCCGAGTTTGCCAATTATACACATTATAAAATCTATAATATTATTATTATTATTATTGTATAATGCAATCTCGGCGTGACTGTCTTTTATACAAATAATTGAAAATATAGTCGACCACCGTACTCGAAAATTTTAAACTTTATCATTGAAGAATTAATGTAGCAATAAGATTATTTATGACCTACATAATATAAATACCTATGGTTAACAATATTATAAATACGAGTATAGTTATTTAAATTAAAAAATATAGAAAATATCTAATGTTCCAAGGTTTTGAATAGATATTTTGATTGTCAGTTATCCTTGCAGAAACTAATATAATATAATATATAATACAATAGAGAGAGAGTTAATACGGAGTATTATGTACAGTTCTAACGATCTCTTCAGTATACTATATACTTCCTGTATTTTAGTATTTTACACTCAAACTGGGAAATAAAATTCATTTTTATAACTTAAACATATTGAAATAAAAATGAGAAATTACTGTATTTCTATATTCACTTCTGAATAAAATCATTATTAAATCCATAAAAAAACAAATAAAAATTTAGTTAAAATAAAAACTTTTTTATGACGCGTTAAAATTGCCCACCCAACCAGGTATTAATATTCGAATTTATTACAATTTTGTTTGCCATATACACGGTATGACGGGAATTACATTAGTGCACATACAAAATCCGTACGTTTAATCCGTGACATTCATTAAATATACTGGATTCACGTATTGTATTTTTTTTGATCAAGTGCATACATATACATGTGGTACGCACCTATTTGTTTTTTAGCTCCACTAGTGAGCTTTGGTTGCAGCTCGGTATAAATTTCGGTTATTACATCTCTGCTCTCCGAGTGTTAACAAAAAAAACAAAATAATACCCTTCCGTTACAATCGTGAAACAAAAGAATACACGGGCCTACTGTGAATGTTTAATCATTAAACTTTAATGTATATTTTATGATAACGAGCTCTTTAATTGTTAACATTTCATTTTAAATAAGTCGTACCACCCGTACGGGTTCAATTAGTATTATGCATGTGACTCACGCGTTACTTTTAAACAGCACTTAAAGCAGTACGCCGATAAATTCAGCCAGTTTTATGATGTGCCCGTTGAATTCGCCTTAATTTTTTTTTTTTAACTATCCTCTACACGCGGTAAATAGTTTTTTTTTCCAAATAATTCACGCGTGTTACAGCATACCGTCTTAAGTTTATGGGATTATAGATTTCCACCGAAGTCTAATAACTGAATCCGATGAAGCCAACTAGTGCCTAACACATGTATTATTAGTTCATAATATTTAATGCTATGTAGACAAATAAATAAATTAACTTTTGATTATTTCTGTGCATAAATGACCATACCTATCATAATGTATAACCTATACCTAAACTAACTGTTGTTTCTCAATTATTTAATATGTTGAGACGACAATAATAATAAAACAAAATATTCTGAAGGGTGTTAAACACATACTTGGATTGTAATTTTTTTTTCTGATTCTTTTGTAAAGAACCAATAATAGATTGCCCCAAAACAGTTAATCCTCCGTACATAAAATGTATTATGTATTTAAGTGTGTAAAAATTATAGTTTAATTAGGAAAAAAGCTTAACATAATATAACCATTATCGGCATGACACAACATTAAAATCATTTAACAGAATAAAGCAAACACGATGCCTAACTGAAAGCTATGTATTCAAGCTATTCCATAATTCAGCTTAAAATATTATAATATAAGAAAAAAATATATATGTATAAAATAAAAAAAAAAAAAAAAAACACTATCAAAAGAATGAGAAAAATATCTTTTTTAGGCGGTCCAGGTAAAGGAATGTGGAACGCGTCTCGCACACGCGAATTAAATGAGTTCCACTTGCTTGTAACCGATACATGTTGGCTGCTTTTAATGTACAGTGAAAAATGTATATAATCAGTTCTCACACAACAACCCCTCTATAATAGTAATTGGCCAAAAGAATTACAAAGCTCGGTTTTTTTTTTATTATTATGAAGAAAGAAGCGAAACATTTTAAAAAGTAGACTGTATTTTATTATTATTATTTTTTTTTTATATTTAACAGACACGGTGGTCGAGGGGGATGAATAAAGGATAAACCACGCGTTTAATTCGGTCGTTAATTATGAAATTATTATAGCATAAAATCCCAGTAAGCCATAAAAGCAAAATAATTATTTGCCAGATTTCATAATGTGAACCAAGAAACGATAAAGTTAGATAACATTTTTTTACGAAGATGTTAATAAATTAAATACATAATATTATAATATCACGTATTGTGTATTCATGTATATGTATACTAGTTCATTAGAAATAAAACATTCTCCATCATTGTGTTACCCCAATCCAAAAACACTTCTCGTGCATATTGTTATTAATTAAATTCCGAAATTGCTTGATATAATGTAGTAATGCGTGTAGTACACAATTTAATTTCATTCAAAACTATTTAATCAAAATGTTTATTGTCCCTTGCTCGGTCAATGATAAATTGTTCATAGCTCGGTAATAAATTGCAGCTTGCAATCCGCGTTTATTACAATAATGTGGAATGAACACGGAAGTATTAATGTACAGTTAATATGTGTATTCCAAAAATGTATCTGTAAATCTGTTATCTTAAATTTAAAACTATACATAATATATAATATTATTATATATTGTGTATACATTATTATTTCAGACATTCCTAAGAATGTTCATTATTTTTTGCGTTTCGGTAAAAAAAATTAATTGCTTTTCTTTTAAAAATATTTAAGGTTTTTTCTGTCCTTTGAATTCAGATTGATCGTTTGTTTTACCTGCTCCCTCTCGCTCACCGTAATACTTTTATACTGCAAATGAAACCCCTTGACCCTAAATACTACTTGAGTTCATCTCGAGTTGTCTGACACACACGATACGTTTATTTTATCACTCAAACACCTTAAACAGAAAATCATAAAGGTCTACTGCCACACCTTTTATAACGGATAAGTTCTTTTTCCGGACAATTGAAATCACCATGAAAACGATGAAACTACCAAAGCAGTACATACATAGACCCTTTGTCTGCTCGTTTAAAATTGTCTATTCTTTCATCCGACCCTAGGCAAATCGTTATGTATTTTCTTGGGAAAAAAGGTCAGGTCTATTACAGACGCTCCGGGTAAATTGCTTTCCGTATTATACTACGATCAAAGGTCACACACGTTTTCTGATGAACGCCTTTTGTGTCAAAAATAAAATCTATTAGGAACTTGACGAGGTTCTTAGCTATAACTGATACATTATTATTACAATAATGCCCTTCGATTTGATTTTACTACATTTTCCGAGGTACCTACTCGTATTCTGACTGCACGGTGAATATGAATACATCAGCATTGAAAAATTCACCGTTCCATCAATTCAGCTTTTTACTTGTGAACAAAATTGGTTTTGTTCTTGCCAGTGACTATGTTTTTCGTATCCGTTATATCGAAATATTGACTTATTATATTCACGAGCGCATATGTGACGTTGTTCTATTATTTTTTTTTTCGTTTCCTCTTGTTTTTCCCCACACTTATTGGATATTATTCAAAAGCTGCGTGTACCACACAACTCCCGTGAGAAACGATAAATTTGCCTGTATGCGAAATTTGCTCGCGACGGGTGTGCGATAAAACAAGATTACCCCGCGGTGTAGGGTTCCATGGTGGTACGCTCCAACACCCACCCTCCCCTGGAATACGGCCCAGGTATCTCCTCTGGAAATCTCACTGTGGGGTGTGGTTGAAACACCAATGTTGCGTGAATAGCCAGTACGGATCTAATGAGGGCCCAACGTGTGACGAAAATACGAGAGTCGTAAATAAAATGTTACAATAAAATTATCAATAACCCACAGTGGTAAATTTATTGGTGCGATAAATATATTATATAATTATACCGCGAAATCTGAAAAGGAAAAAAAACACCAAATAACAAAAATATAATATCTGAATATGACCGAATGCATATATATTATATAGCTCTGTAGGCACGTTACATTTTTGTCAGCATATTGTTGCAGTTATTGAAATTTGCAACCATTGAAATCAACACATTGTACAATAGCTACGGACATAATATTATTACGTATAAATGTATAATTCATCTGAAAACTATTCCTATAGCCAAATATTTCGGTAATTTAGTTTATTATATTTCCCAAACTATAACTATTAATGTTATATTATTCAGTCAATAGAACAGAAATAGCGGATAGGGTTATAAAACAGTGATCGTTAAATATATTATATTACTGGTATTACTCTAATGAAATTCATAGATACAATATAATATCAAATATACAAGATAATTCATTCTAGTAAAATGCATTGAACCGTTTGTATTTATGTACAATGTACATATTACTTAATTAAAATAATATGATTAATTTGTAACAATTTGACTAAACTATGGAAATTAATTAATGATAATAGGTAGTCTCCCCTTACGAGAATTTTAAAACGTACATTAACAGTACAAATAAATAACATGAACCTGAAGGATTACTTGTACAAATTATACAAACATGGTTTAATTTATTTGTTCATGAAAATCTTTTCAAGTAATTCAAAATTAATTTGTGCATCTGCCAAAGGTAGTTTCTTATTATTATAATGATACATAATAAAAACTAAGAAAAAAGTACGAATAAAATACAGAATTAATGTGTTGGGCATTTGACAATACATTGCATTCTTCAACGCAAGTCAGTGGTATTATTATTCATTTGATATATTTGCATTAAAAAAAAAAAAAACAATTTTAAGCGAGCTTGGTTTACTTTACGGTGTTTATAAATGTTTTATTTTTAAACTTTATGTGCTCATAAAAATAATTTACGAGTGAATGTATTAAAAATATATTGAATACAGTAATGAATATGAAGTGAGTAAAAGATTAATACCAAAAATTAAAAATTTCATTAAAAGATTTAAAAATTACCGAATAATAAATATTAGCATGATATAAAATTAAAGGATAAAAGTGGTATCGTCGTAAAATTGATAAATTGCACCAAAATTGAAATTTTAAGCGTTTATAAAAAAAACTCGGTAAATCAAGCGTTGAGGTACTTTAAACATAAAGAAAATCATACTATAAATACGTCGTATTCGTGGTATGTACAATGCGCATGTTTTAATTACCGACGTTTAAAAAATTTTAATGATTTATTACTTATAATATCATTTTAGTATAAGAAAGAAATATGTCTACTGTCTTTTTATAATTACTAAAACACACAAGATAAACTATACCTTAAAAAATTAGCGCTGAGACCTGCAACTGTGTCGAATTTTTATTCTTCAGAAGGTTTTGGTATTTTGGAATTCAGAACTTTCTTACCGGTTGTGCCTACAAGAAATGTAAATAGGTTGACAATTATTATAAATCACATATAACTGTGAGCCAAACAGCAAAATAAGTAAAAACATATAAATAAATAATGCAATAAACAGCATTTAAAATAAGTATATATTAATAATATTGTACACACGTTATGTATGTAGTTTTCGTCAAGATATCAATTAAAACACATACCTATTCGATTTACTCTCCCCGTCTACCGTACACAAGGAATATATAATTATTTTAAAAACAAATCAAACAATAGTTTGTCATTATATTGATGTAGACGTGTAACAATAACAGTTGAACATAATGATAATTATAAGTACCTCCGCCACATAATATAGTTCACTCAAAACGCGCCAGCGGCAATATTGCCGGTCGCTGGTAGTTTGGGAAACAGTCTCGTCTCTCGTCGGAGATGTTATTATTACCATCGATTAATTCAGAACATTATAACTATAATTTCGTCCCAGTACACTATCATAATCCCACGGTGCGCAGGTAAACCGCAATGGTTGTCGTGCGCACGGTACAGGACTCGCGTCGGTCTACAACGATAAAATCATATCATAATATTATTATACTTTTGCGAATTATTACATTGTTATGCTTCGTAGTCACACGCGCTGACGACGACGGCATGTGACCGGGGTATATCTGGGCGGATCGCGAACAGAATCAATCGGAAATTCTGCACGGTTCGTTTCTCCAATTTCGGGTAAACGATTACAATAATGCACGCTCGATGACAACGACGACGATGACGACGGACCGTATTATATGTCCGGGGCGAAGAGCTTGACGACGCAAGTGAGAGAGACGAAGAGAAAAGGCCGGCCGATATCTAACCCGGATGTTATTCTATATATATATATATAATGCGTATCGAAAACAATTAAACTTGGACGCGGACGGACGTGAGTGGCTTGCTGAAAATATAATATAAAAACCATCAAGTCTTATGTTTTTTTTCCTCTCCCTATCCTTACTCTTTTCTCGCTTTTCCTTCTCTCTCTCTCTCTCTCACACACACACACACACACACACACACAAATATACAACCATCAAGCTATAGTCCCTCTTTGATGTCTGCAGTTTTGTTAAACTTTATACATGTACATATATATATATAATATACGGAATACTACCCTACCTCGGTGGTCTGCTGCTGCGCTCCACCCGCGGACTACCTAACTCGTGTATCGTTTTATTCGTACAAACGGCTCGTCGTCCCCTACTACCCCTTGCAACTTTCCGCGCTCTACACAAACTGCGTCAGCTCCGTACGCCCCCGCGTCGTCGCGTCATCGTCGCCCCACGAGGCATAAACAACACAGAAATTCCTGAACCGATACCGCGCGATTAAATCGTTTTAGACGGGGCGGGGATGGGGTGCACTCTAAAACACACACTCGTATCCACGAATTGACGTACCTCGTTAAAGGCCCAGAAATTCGCACAGGAATTACTACGAGCCCACGTGAACTGTGAGAGTGCGCGCGTGTGTGTGTGTGTGTGTGTGTGTGCGTGTGTGCGTGTGTGCGTGTCTTTTTACAACCTACCCTATCGATTGTGCGCGTGCGCCGTTTTAACGCCATCACTCACCCGGAAATGTACCACGCGTGTTTGTATCGCAAATATCGCGAATGGTGACGAAACGTTTCAATACACGATTTTTGTGCTAGACGGATATGGCTATACGAGTTCATTCCGGCTGCATTATATTACGGAATAATTAATATAAATACATAAAATTAACACGATTTCTCAACACGCGAAATTGAAAAGCACAAATTTCGCGATATTCGTATTGTTTTGAGAGCGACATTCCTAAATATCAAACATGATAATGTTGTACAAAAACCATAATAATTTAATTCGCCATGACGTTATTCTAGCGTAATCAAAGTGGAAAACTGTAAACATCTATATTATACAGTCTATATATTATATTATATTTATTTATTAAAACGCATAAAAAGTATTTATGACACGATTTTTGTTATATTTATTAATATTTTACACAACTTGTTTATACAGGAAATGCAGAATAGAACCATATAAATGTCCAATATCACATAAAAAGCTGTAAACCGAATGATTCCTATTTCATTTTATTGTGCCAGATACCAATATTTATGATTATCTACGTTTTCATTTTATTAAAAAAAAAATTACATAAATCTATAAAAATACGAATACGTTATTTGTTTATAGTAATATTCAAAATTTCATAAAATTACTTTTTATTTTTTTTTCGATTTGTGTATTTCGATTTTGGATTTTTTAGATTCTGAGTGGAGCGATGATGCTTTGGTTATAAAATAATATGTGAGTGTTTCTTTTTTGTCTGTCATCAACGTTCGGGGCAATAAAAAGGTGATTTCTGGTTGCAAATTGGATCTCGTTGGTATTTTCCGGAGTTAAAAGTAAAAATCGCAGTTCTTTTCGAAATAATCGGAAACAAAAATTAAGGAAAAAGATGGAATATTCAAAAAAATTCCATGCACAACAATACACAATACCTGTTTCCGAGTAAATTGATCTCGTTGTTTTGTTGTAATTCTAAAATTAAACACCATGATACTTGACATTTTTAAGAAATATTTATATAACTATTTTCTAGACTTGGTATAATTTTCAAAGTATCTTGACTCTTAGGAAGAAGCTATTTTTTTTGTACACTTAAAATTATCGACTTTTTTTAGTTTTCATTCGATTATGTTGTTAAATGTTAATACTCAGTCAAAAATATTTAATACAAGGTTCTTTGTTCTTCTTACAACAAATAAAAAAACGCTAAAAATACAATTTACATTTTTTTTTTAAAGTTCTTAAAGTTAAATTGTCAACAAAATTCGTTAAAACCACAGAAATTTGTGAACAATTTTGTGTGTAAAAATGCATAAAATAAATTAATAGTTAATAATGAATAGTTCAATCACAATGTATTTCTAATCAAAAATACATGAGCACAAATTATTTTTATTGACATTTTAAGTTAGTGTAGTTTAAGTATTATGTTGCAATTCAAAAAGTATTTATCTCAGGAGCTTTAAATATTTCACCGTTGTACGTATAATATTATTATTTTCTATATACACGCAGTGCAATTTTTAATTAATTTAAACTCATTTTAAGCTATTTATACTCCTAATCCTCTGAACTCTATGTTAAGGTAAACGCCCTTCTTTTAAACTAATATGTATGGTCATTTTGACTATATTTTAAGTTATTAACAATTATATTTAATACATATTATAATTTACCTAATTTATTTTCCCATGTGTTCCCATTGATTTAACCTACTGTATTACTAATGAAAAAATAGATAAAATAAATAAATTATACTAAAATATCTTTGGAAATGGAGTCTAACACTTCGTCTCTGCTCTAGATCGTTTTTCTTATACAATGATCATTGAATTCAAATTAAACACATCCATTACAGTGACCTACTCAATGCGAGTCGTAGATACACTCGAAATCTCATGTTATATATGAAATCAACTTATTCAGTTTTTTTTTTTATTATTCTCGACACAATATATAGATATTCTTACGTATTGATATATTGATGTAAAGAATATATATAAATCGCTTTCACGCTTTAAAATTCATATTTGCGTGTGAATTCCTGAACTGCGTTTTTTTTTTCATATTAGTTTCGTTTTGTTTGTCAACGACTCTTAACGGGCGATTGTTCAAAAGAATAAATATGAAATATTATCAATATATAACGGTCCCAAAGTCCTATTTGTACATATAAGAAAATTGTGCGACCTTTGAAGCGTAATGGCATCCAAGGAGTCTGGGGGGATTTAATCGGACCGGATGTACAAGTGAGCATTTTTCCAGTTCGTGCACAGCCTTTATTGCGTTCCGCAGTTGGCATAGTTGGGCGAATTTTCAGTATCTCTTGTATTAAATTGTAATTTCACTAAATGAAAATAGGCTTGGTTTATTTATTTTTATTTTTAGCGCGGAGACACGCAAAAGGGGTTATGAATAACCGAGGTGGATCCAAAGTCTGCGGTAGTGCTTCTGGGTAGGAGAGTTGGTCGTAAATAAAGATTTATGTCTTACCGGAGTACCCTCGATAAACAACCACACCCCCAACCACGTAGACGCGCAGAGGCTTTTGTGTTTCCCGAGCTCATTAGGAACCAAGAGCACCTGTAGACGTTCCGTAAATTTATCTCAATTTATATTTACCTACTATGTACAGTGTACACGAGTATTAATTTTTTTTTGTTTCTGTATACCAATCGAGACGCAAGTCGAATTTCGTAACCCGAGGAAAATGTGTATACTTATTGGAATGTGTCAAATCGACTTTATTTTGTTTTATGGCAAGTCCGTGTAAAAAAATAAAAACAAATATGCCTTGGCATACTAATGTGAATCGGTTTTGAGGTAGACACGTATTCTTATCTCGAGAAAATCTGATTCGAATACTATTCTGTCGGTTCAACGGAGAGCATAAATCATGACGACTTAGCGTGAACAACGATAACAATAAATAATCCTTCGAAATTCGCTTTTAATTGATAATTTATTATAATATACATATTTCGGCATTACATTTCCTCCTTAAAATGTATGGAATTAAATATTAAATGAAGGATTTTGAAAGAACACTGCTTATTAGTTTAATACTTAGTTGTTTTGTCTTCGATGGTTGAGTATAATAATATTATACGTATATTAAACATTAATTTCTTTCGTAAATATAATAAACAAAATATATACGATTATTACAATAGTCACATCATGTAATTATTATTTAACGATTATCATGTTGGTATCGTATTAAAAGCTAGTAATTGTATATTCTAAATTTAGTCTCAGTTAAGAATGACAAACATAATTAAAACTAATGATAGGAATACAACAAAGATAATAGGTAGGTATGCGTATTATATTTAAATTCACTCACAGTGACAGTGTATCTTATATATATAAACAAAAAATGCTTTCATGGCGGCTGTGGTTGTCAGATATGCTGGGGAAAAAGTTCAGCTGCCTCTAGAAAATGGATTCACAAAGCCGTAAAAAAACCGGTGATGTTGACGTTTTAACTTAGAATTTTTTTATTAAAAAACAAAATTCAGTTTTTTTTTTTTACTTTAATAGTTATATGCGTCACTGGTCACACACAACAACAAAAGCCGTATGCATATGAGTTTCGACTGAATTATATCGTAATGAATTTGAAAATCTCTGGCTAATTAACAGTCTGAAAATACTTAAGTATAAAAATGGCCGTACATATAACAAACAACACTTTGCCGGTCTGGTTAAAATTATAAATGTTCACTTATTTCCTTTGAACATCTCACACGTCACTTAAAATCGCAGAAAAATAAAGGTGATGAGTACTTCAACTCAGTTGTACGAAGTCGCGAACTTTGAAAGCGATTTAATCCAAACAGTCACACTAGTTTGTGAAATGTGCTAATTCCTAATAAACGTGTTTTAAGTCCCAATTGTATATTATTCATTTAATTCTGTGGTTCGTGACAGGATTTAACACGCGTTTTGCAATAAATAAGTATTTTTTAAAGTTTCATTTCTTTTTTTGTACCTCTAGTCGTTGATTCACTTTTGTAAATAAATCACAGAGTACGTGCGAATTAGATAACTTGTTTAAAATTATTAATAACAAAATACTATCGGATCGCACGGGCATGTGGATTTTGTCAATTTAAAATACCTCAGCGTAAGTCACGTCTTTCAAAAACTTTTATTCGCTCCTACTTTTTCTCATCCCCTTTCATAACGTTTTTGACGTCGTAACGATTGATGTCGTTGAAGATCAGCCTCCCCCGGGTTTAGGGTTTTAAACCCAGCATTTTTATTCGGTTACAAAAGACAACCTAGCCGAACGGCGCGCACAAAAAGTATTGATTGGTTAGGACTGCCGTCGTACATATAATCATATCTCCCGACGTGTTATTCCATCTTCGAACCACACCGACTATTACTTGATTGAATCGAACGATTTTCCGAAAATGTTTAACGCGACGGTCACAACGAAAACGCACGTAAAAAGAAGTTCATCATCAGTGATTGGGGTGACAAAACAAAAAAAAAAACAAAAAAAAAACCCGGGAACGAACATATTTTGCCATTTGTTCGGTTTCCCGCTAAGACCACCTCTGGCCTTTGAAATTGCCTCACGTCGTCGCATACACACGTCCGTCTATGCTTCAACCCAATATCTTAAAACATTGACATGCGCGTGAGGGGTGGAGTGGGGTGAATGCGGAATATAGAAAGAAGGAAAATATGTCCGTGGTGGAAAAAGAAATAAAGAACAACATTCAATAGAGCGTTATTTCTATCGTCCCCCCCCCCCACCCCAACACTGCTAGGCGGGTTGCAGAACGATCGAGTTTACGGAAAATGGAAAACTTTCCGAGGATGTAAATAAGATGACACGCAAAATATTGAGCTCCCTCGACACGTTTCCGTCAGAATCCCTTTAGTGAATGACTTTACGCGTACGTCGCGCTCGCGGGTCTTACGGCTATGTCTGTACGATATTATTATTATTATTATTATTATTATGTATGAGCAAGTACAGCGTGGACGAGGAGAACGCACAGCGTCGATAATATTGCAGTGGTGGGCGACAATAAAGCGCGTCTCCTGGTTTGGGGCGACACGGAATTGTATTTTAATCATTTGAATCCGAGTGCACGCAGGTGGGTATGTGATTTGTGGCGCGACGACTTCTCCGCGAGGGGCAGGTATTATACTCCGTAATATTATATCAACACAAAACTGATCTACGCCAACTCGATATTATTTGCTTAATGGGCACGTGGTATTTGTATATTATTGTTGTTGTTGTCTCAGAAACGACGGTTGCTGCACAAGTCGTGAATCGTGATAATATCATTGTTACTATTTTTTTTTCCCGGGGACTCTGATCGGACATATTTTTCGCACGAAAAGTTTGTTCCGACTATACTCTATGTATGTACCTACGAGTATTTGTATTCATTTATTGTTATTTTTGTCGTTATTGTTTTTTTTTTTTAATAACCATTTAACATCCGTCTATTTTAGTTGTTCAACTATTTACGTTTTAAATTTGTGTTTGATGTGAGTGATGTACAAACGAAGGACGGAACTCGGTCCTTCCCAACCGTGTAATTAGAAATGTTTCTGACGCATAGAATTTGATGGATTTTTGTTCGAAAAGTTTAACTAACAACTTTTTGAACGAACCCATTTTTCAAGAGAATTATTTAAGAATATAAATGCACGTTTTACAAGACTGACTTTAAAATACACTACGCACTTCCTTTAATAAATATAAATACTTAATTTATGTGCTCGAGTGTCTAGCAAACACTGCCGGATTCGCTTAAGACTACAACTACCACACACTATAATATAACTTGTTCACTAAACATATATTCAATTCAAACAATTCCTTTACACTCGTAATGCATGTTTGTAGCGACCGACAACAGCTGGTACATCGTAGAAAATTATAATATCGGGTATCCGTGTGATATTTTTTATCTCAGCAGCGGCGCCAAACGTTGTCGCCCTTATAAATATTGTATATTTTTAGTTTGTCGTATTTGATGTGCGTATAACGACTACGCGTCCTTGTTTTCTTGCTTTACATCATACTATTAAAACGATGTATCTGCGTTTAAAATCAAAATAGTAATTTTATAAAAAAACATTCAAAACGACAGCAATGTTTGGCATGTCTTTTGGATGTATAGGTTATAATAATCATGTGTCATAGCTATACTTTAGTCGCCACGCAGTGCTTTTATGGCCACCTTTGTATTTGTCTGATAAACGAGTAAAAAATAATTTTTGCATATAATTACGATATTACGGCTTTTGTAAAGAGTAATATTACTATAATCGTTATTATCTACACCGATATAATAATTCGTAGAACATGCCGGCACACCTATTATAGCGCAGTATTATTTCGGTAGTGAAATTTATATATTATCTCTCTAACGGCATTTTAATCGCCGTGAAACATTTGTGCAATAATTACGGTACAGTCTCATCTCTACACCCGACCGCACTGCCAGCGCATACCGAATAATATTTTCGACCCCGCAGTACAGTTTGTTTACGTTCAACTATGTGTATCATAATATTATTATATTGTGTTATTGTATACTCGCGCACGCCCGGGCTAGCCATAAAACTTATTCAATATTCCGCGAAATTGAAAATAAAATATTATACCGCTTAAACAGACGGCTAAAACCGCACTGGAAATATATATGATTACCCTCTCGATATTACCGGGTGTTGCCAAGCACACTATAATAATAACGAGGTGCACACTCGCGTATGATAAATCGTTATTGTTTGTTATTTATTTTTTTTTTCTTCTCTTTGTATTTTTGCGACATACGTTTGGGACGTCTTGCGTCGGAGCTAGGCAGGCCCGTGCGCGTATAATAATAATAATAATAATAATAATAATAATAATAATAATTGAAGGCGTTACTGCGCCCCGGGGACCGTTACGTACCCTCCACCGCACGGCCCAACCTTCTTTAATATATTCAGACGTGTTCGGCACTAATTTAACGCGGCAAAGGGAGAGAACTTTTCGGGAACCTTCTCAATCATAAATTAATCGACGAAACCAATTTAAACCGTGCAAAATTCATGCGTGTGTGAGTTTAATTTTTCAGTGTTTTTTCGTTCTTGCATATTATGTAGTCCGACGAAACGTTTTTTATCTTGTTTATATTCAAACTAATGATCACTGCAGGCTCGCACCGTGTACGCACTGTATACATATATATATATGCACGTATACAAGGTATATACATTTAGTGTGCGCTCGCGTGTGTGTGTGTGTGTGTGTGTGTGCGTGGGTGTGTGTGTGCGCACAGTAAATTTTAAACTTTCGGTGGAGTGGGAACAAGTTTTTATCGTTCGAGTTCGGGCCGTTGCGCTTCGCACGACCAAAGTTTGTTTCCGGCAGGGGTCTGAACACGCAGCCGCTAATAACTTACACCGCGTGTAACCTGCTGCGAAAACAAACAAAAAATCTCTCAGGGTCCGATGGCCTACAGGAACGTTACAGCCATAACCCTTTGAAAACGTACGTTTCATTCAATAATTATGAGACGATGTTTTCGTTTAAACATGGCATTTCCTTGTACATCGAATTAATTCGTTATACGATCATTGTTTTCGGTGGCCGAACGATGACGTTCTTGTGTACCAAAAAAGTGCGATACGCGCGAGGAAAAAGTTTTCGAAAATGCAATTCGACGAACGCTTTTGTCGATAGTCGCAGTTTCTTCGTAAAAACAACAATTCAAATTAAACATTAAAAAACATAAATCAACTGGAAAACACTGAAACCCTATGATTGTTATGGAACAATTTTTTTATTGAACACAAGTGCCTGTATTATGTTTTTTCACAGGTAATTTTACATTATTTTCAGGTAGAGTATAGTATCCAGAAATCATTCGTACATTTCATATGATACAACGGTTATATGTCTCTGACACTTTAATAGTTTTTAGTTTTCTTATTGAGAACAGCCCTCCATTATATAGTGGATAACGATTTATAAACACGTTGTTAGTGGCTCTCAAATTTAACGAAAAATTAATATTTCTTTATGCAAAAACATTTTTGTCGAAGCTTTTTAAAAAAAAAAAAAAACGAAACAATTGAAAAATTAATAAATTAATACCAACGTAGTTGATCTACAATTTGCATAATGCGACAGACTATTTCGGTCTTAACACTATGCACATGACGGTTGTTTAACATTTAGAAACGCAATACCTAATGTAATTGTATTGTTGTACCTACCTATATATATACGTCTCTCCTGGGCCACCTCGGAGAAGAACGTGCCTTAATCTCCTCATCAGTGTGGGCATAAATTTACGGTCGTTTGTTTGTCTGTTACAGATCACGTGCGAGAGTTGTCCTGCGGCCGAATGTACTACAGGACTTTTCACTTGGATGAAAATCGTGACACATTATACGTCGGTGCCATGTAAGTTTCATTTGTCATTCTCACACGCGTTGCTCCTATTTTTCACCCCCGAACGCCATTGACCGGCCATTTTTTTCAAGTGGCAGGTATATATATATGTAATGTTAAGAAGTGTATACAGGACTCGGCGTCGTAGGAAAATACATTTTTTTTTCACCTCATGAAATACCGCTCAACAGGTCCAGAATATTAAATAATACTTAATGAGACGTCTTTTTTAATTTTTAAATACAAAACTATATATAAGGTCAAAAGTAAGGTTAGGTACATTACATTGTTGTTGAGTTACCCGTTTGTATTTATAAGCTTTATGGCTACGTCACACAAACACAATTTCTACGTTATATCATTATATATTGCCTAAATATTAGTAAAAGTCACACATACACCTCGCACATAATTTTATATTACTCTAAAGTGTTGTCGGCGTATGTAATAAAAATGCGTGCTCTCTGCCATCGAATAAAATACATTTTTTTTTTTGTTACCACATTAATTCTCGTTTTTAACATTTATTTTCTTTGGAAATTGCACTACACGCTATGAATAAAATATTCGGTTTGATTTATTAAATTATTTGTCATTTTTTTTCGCGCGATGACGTCATGTACATATCACGTCGCAGCTCATAAAATTAAAATTATATAAATTAATAGTAGTTGTAATAATATAATATGCGTATAACAATAATAGTACGTGTACCTATGCATTTCGTACCGCCGATATGATTAATTGCAGTTACGCCTTCGTTTTTCTGTTTTTCGAACATAATTCATGAATGAATAGGACGGCAGTAATTCATTATACACCCGTTTAACGAACGTTTTTTAAATCCGTTTCGCGTTGAACGATTATCGTCGTCAGCGAATAATAATAATAATAATATGCAATACGTGTTTTTTCGTAAGTCGTCGTCGTCGTCGTCGTCGTATAATTCGATTATTCGACACAGTGCATACGTGCATAGGTCGGGTTCAATATTTTCTTGTACGATTTCCGTTTTCTACGTCATCAGCGCAACTATATCATATCATAATATTATTATTATTACTGTCGTGGTATATAATATTATATTATATAAACACGGAGAATATGCCACGCTCTTCCTCGCCACTGCACCGCCCGCACCATCATCCAACCCCTGCGACAAGACAGCCGAGCGTAATTTCGGAAAAAAAATCCATTTTATGCGCGCGTTCGTGTTTGTTCTTGTCTTTCATTTTTATTTCGTCCAAAGCGAAAATTTCAATAATCTGAATTCCCTATTGGATCGCACGGATACGAACGCTGCAGCAGTCTCGCGCGTTTGCTTAACGATACGTGACGTTACCGCAGGAAACTGAAATATTATTCCCGGTGTGCCGCGACGTCGTACAGTCGTGGCGGTGGCTGAGCGGCGTCCGATGGGGGGTGCTGCGGGGAAAGGGGGTGGAGTAGGACATCTGTTACGACTTTACTACCCGCCACCGCCGATGCCACCTCCGCCGTTTGTCGTCGTATATAATATCGTATAATATATTATTATTATATATATGTGCGTGTGTGTCAGCGTGTGCACACCGGATTATACCTCAGGGTCATTGGTTTCCTAGCACGCGCCACGCAGTTTCCGTTTCGATAATAATTTCGCGTTTCCTTTTTGCTGGGAGGAGGCCACCGTCGAAAATCCCCCTCTTATCCGGAGCACCGGTCACCGGCGATGACGCGGAAACAGAAGAAGCGAATTAAACGTTTGCCGTTTTACTCGTTTATCGCATATTTTAACCTCACCAATCCTCTTTTTCGTTTTGTTTATTTCTTTTTTATTATTATTATTATTATTATTATTTTTAAGCACAACCCGGACGTGCAATAAAAATGTCAACACGAAAAGGTCGCCAAAGGCTAAATGTGCCATTAGCATTTTTAACAATGTATACGACAGCTCACCGTGGTGCACCCCGCGCCAACCCGTCTATCCGCACGGCGGCGCGATAAAGAAAAACCCCTACAAAGCATCTCATTACCGAAGAAAATCGATCTGCCCGCGCTCGTATATTATATAGGCGCATATTATATTATACCTACGCAGAGAACGTTTTTAATAATTATTTATGTCGATAAAATAAGTCGCTATTACACGCATAAGTAGTAGCAGCACTATAGTGAAGGTGACGGCGGCGTTAATCTACCGGAGGCTCATGTGTATAACATAACATAATATGTGTAGACGTGTAGTGTATTATATTTCTATACGCATTATCCTCTGCGTTATACAGTCCGTTTTTATGTAAGGTACCTCCATAAAAAAAAAAAATAATAGTAATAATAATAATAACAACGTCGGCATCCCTAAATGTATAATATTATGTGACACCACCAATATAGCGATTCGTGATCAAATATAAAAAAACAGTCAACCCCGGTAAAATGTATAAAAAAAAAAATCACTTACGCCAACAATTCGAACGATTTACCGTGCAAGAAAATTTACATATTATACTTCCCGCTCCACTTTTTTATTTCACGTCAGAACGCGTTCCGTATAATAACAAAATAATAATAATTCTCTTTAGTGTAATAATGATAATAATATTGTACCGTACTCTGAAATATAAAGGTATGCGGATGGTTCGAACAATGTTGCTGAGTGATTATAGGTACTTACTAATGTTTTATCTTTTGGCCATTTACCGTCGAAATACTTGCCACCTCCGGTAGAAATTTCATTATAACGCAATATTTTAAACTAGAATGTAGTCCTTGCTGTAGTAAAAATATGGCCAAACGTTTATTAATTACCCATTTACCCCTTATGTATAGGTATATGTGCGTAGGGATTAATGAGTATACGTCGAGCAAAACGTAACGTTACGATAATGTGGTCGGAACACGATTTCTTCGATATTATAGTGCTATGCCGTCTAGAACACTACACCAACAAATCAGATATTACATAATTTAATTGTGAAATGTTTGTATAAATAATATAGTGCAGCACAGGATACTGCTGTTATAATATACATGCTAATGAATCTCCTCCTAACCACGGACTTGAATGTATATTTTTTATCGCCGTGGATAATATTCATTTTTTACACGCGAATCAGTCGATCGTTTTCATTCCGTCCTCCGGCGACTGTGTTATAATGTGCAAGCAAGCCGGTGAAAACGTTGCGCCTGTTTAGATCTCGAGCCTCCTCGACATTTGTGCCTAATTTGCGATCGCGTGACTTGGTTTTTCTCCAAATGACAAGTAAACAGTGTTTACATAACATTAATTGACACTTGAATTTATGAATGCTCGGTCGCTAGCTTTCTACGGTGGCGTAATAATTATTCCCAATTAAAAGTCCATAACAAACACGATTAGGTATGCGTTATTATTTTGATAAAAATGATATTTCATTTCCCATGATAGTAGAATACATTATGAGACCTTGAAATTATGGGGTATAGTTTAAATGGTAAAAATTGCATAGGACTGATCGAAATGATCGACGCATAAAAATGTCCAATAATAATCGACGGAACACCATCGATTCTATTTATTTTTTGCTCGCCATGATGCCCAATAAAGACTCGTATTATATAATATTGCTAGAAAAATGGTACGAATTTAGGACCTTATTATTATTTTATGTGGTCCATAAAGTAGATAGTTATTTGTTTGTTGTCCTTATTTTTAATGTTACGACTTTGAGAATTTTAGTGGCATTTGAGATAATATTAACGGCCATTCAAGTAAACACATCGAGGTTTTTATAGCTTGGTTTATTTCCACTGCGCTCTTTGTCTTAACCCCCATACCGCTGTACCAAAAAAGGGGTATTTTCACCGTTTTCTCTTCGGGTTTCATTCCAGTTGGCTCAATTTCATGCGATTAAGATAATACACGAGCCTGACAAAGTATTGCATAAACCGGCCGTCGCCTTAGCCTGGGAAACTGCACATTACGATCTGACAGATTTTGACAGACACGGTCGACCCGCTGCCCCGTGCACCCGTTGCTTACGCTAAAAGTGTTCTTATATTCTCTCGGAGCTTAGGATATTAAATATCTCGTGACCAGTAAAATACTGAAATATCGGGTTAATTACGTTAGGTATATTTAATCCGTAAACGAGATATATATTTCAAATATATAAGTACATCGGAATAATATGTTGTATGTTGCTATTATAGTATTATTATATTATGAATATTAATTCAACGATATTAAATTTAAAAAAAAAATAAAACAATTTATTTTATGTATAATAATATTATGACAATACATCAGTCTAATTTTAATGATATGCATAAATATCACTACGTTATGATAACCTATAAAAAAAGAATATTATGTTTTATGCCCAGATTAAATAATATGTATTATTCAACTTGACCACAGCTGAGTACACAGATTAGTTGATAAACGTTGGTATTCGAGCACAAACTGACCGAAAAAAATATAAAATAGCTTCTGAACTTATTAAAAATTGAGAGAATGAGTCACATCGAGCATTTGGTTTAGTGCCAAAAATCAGTCAATCCGGACTTCCTGTGGCATAGAACGCTTTAAAAGGATGGAACGATAGATGTTTGGGTTCCCTATTCACGCGCACGATAAGTCTGTGGGTCGTAAAATAAACGCCATTTGCGATAAAAGTTCTTGCGTTAAAAACTTTATTTTATTATATATATATATCTATACATTTTTTTTTTTTAATACTTTCGGCTCCTTGTCCTCTTTCCCGAGCTTCGGTCACACCGGAAACGGAAGGTCCGGTTCCCGTTGACCGCTGCAGATTTATTATTGTACATTCTCCTTGCTCTTATGTACAGTTGACTCTTCGGAAACACACTCGGTCGACCCTTTTTTGGATCAATCTGAATTTCAGGACCAGTGTACCAGCTAGTGCTTGGGGAGCGCGAGCCACAGCACATCCTGTTGTGGAGGGGGACGACGAGATAACCAGAAAAGTTTTTTTTTCCACTTTTTCTTGTGTAACACTATTGTTTCGGATATAAAATGGTATATTTGTTTTTTTTTCGCCTTCTATATCCAAGTCTCACTTAAACAACGGCAAGTTTAATCGAAAGACATAACAAAAAAAAAAAACCATAAGAAACTAAATGTTTATCTCTTCTATTTGTTTCAACTTAAATAATATTTAATAGGCTCCAAGTTATTATTTCAAAAGGTGTATCCCTAAAATGTGTTAGGTATGTTTGTTCATTACCTACACAACAAAATGTCAAAATGGTATTTTGTTGAACAATAAAAAAAAATGTAACTTACATTTAATTCAAAATAAAATAAACATGCATTTTTTTTAAAAATAATTTATTTTATAAACGTTTAGCTGAATCTAACCTTAGTAAGGCCAAAATCATATGCAAGAGGAAAATTACTGAATTACTTTCACAACTATTGTTTATGATTGACTGACAGATTTTTGATCACGTACCAAATAACTTTGTAATATAACTTTGGAGGTTCACTTAACGATTGTACGTTCGTTTTTTTTTTTTTTTGTACTTGACAGACTTGTCGGCAAATAGAAACATATAATAGACAGTTAATATTGTAACAGACGTGTGTACACGCACAGATTAGTGTCTATTTTACGCTCAGCGGGTGGTTGCGCCGCCGTGACCTAGCTGTATAAGGTGTTCATCGTAAATTATTAACAGTATTTTACGATGGTTTCTATAGACTTATATTTTATGTACACTAGACAATCGAATTGTAAAAGTATCATACAATATCGAAATACATTACCAATGGGATAAGTTCAATTTCATAATAATGAGCATAAATTATACGTTTCAAGTTTGGATTAAAATGTCTATATTAAATACAAAATATAATCGATATTTTTTTATTATTACTAATTAGAATAAATTACTACTATAGAGGCAAATATAGTACCTAATGAAACAATTTACAACTAATAAATTGAAATAATTCAACGATTATAATCAATCACGAAATCACAATTTTATGTCGTAAAATAAATGTTTTCCAATTTTTAATGGAGTACTTATTAGGAATATAATTTAGGTTAAAATCTAAATTCGTTTTAGATTTATAAAATATTTAATCTTCGTTATTGATTTTAGCATAATACATTGTTTAGTCTTGCAATTTTATTAATTGGCTGTAAGTATTATTCTTTATTCTACTATTAAAGTCTGTTAAATGTTACTATTCGATTTATTTTAAATACGACTTTATAAGTACCTCGCCCCGGCGACTTATCGGGCACAAAAGTTTTAACCCGATATCGTGTCACGAAATAGGATTACCAAAAACCGTATTCATTGTTTGTTTGAAATGCATATTATAGCATTTATGCAACTTTTAAAGGTTTAATTAAATTTAGAGTAAATTATTATCAACCATGAGACATTACATAGGTTTCATACTAGGTATATAGGTGACATTATTTCGGTGTTATAATCTGATGCATATTTCAGCGTGTCACTGTCAAAACAGTGTCGACCGCATAATGACGTGCGGCTTCTCACGCCCAACACATTTTACGAGCCTGTCGGATAAGTTCGGTTTACAATATGGTTGTTGTGCTCACGCGTTAGATCATGGATTGTCAATTTATCAACGTGACTTGAAGTGAACTTTAATTACAGCGTAATGGCCGTAGGATTCATTTACCTAAAAACTTCCGTCGACGATGAGATACCGGCGTAATATACACTTTAGGTTCTGTATTGTATATATATTTTTTTCTTTCGTTTTAAAACCGTTTCGTTGATGTGTTTCGGGCGACTTACGGCCGGTCATTACTACAGTATTTCATTAGCATTACAATATTAGAGTTGACCATTATTTCTCCGCGCCTTTGTACGTGTATTATATAATAGCACCGCGCCGTGTCGGGGTACAGGCCAAAAAGTCCATTAGTCCGACTAATCCTTTCCCGCGGGGTCCTCAAATAATATATTAATATACTTAGAAAATTACCAACTCAACATTTCCAGTGTACATTAAAACGCTCCCCCGCCCCGCGCCCAATACTCCCGCACATAATATAATATACCTTGTTTATATACACATTACGACTTACGAAAGGGTATATAAGTACTCAAGAACTACTCGGTTCTTGAGTTCTCCGTCCACCTGCCAGGTTTTTACGTCGAGTCGGAATATTCATTAGATTCGAATGCGTTAAAATGTTATATTATTATTATAATAGTAATAACTGCTGCAGCTTATTTATATTATTTCGTAGACAGTAGACACGTATTTCTTATCATTATTGCAGTCATCGTTTTTGTTGTTCGCAATCAACCGGACGGGGATGATGTATAATAATATTACAGTACTTTTCCGGCGGACACTCTGGCGGCGATGTCCGCGGAGGATAAATTGGCAAACACCACCATAGCGTAATATAATAATAATGTGGAGGCGACGGGGAGGGGGTTGTTTGAGACAAAAGCGCCGCTGCAGTATTCCGCACCTACCTATATATATGTGTGTGTGTGTGTGTGTGTGTGTGTGTGTGTGTGTGCGTGTGTACAATATATCAAATAAACGTGTATAGGTACACGTATGGGGTACCGGATTGATTAACGCGGGGAGCAACGGGTAACCTATACAACCGGCGCGTACGCCAGATACGAGGGATGACGGGGTGCAGTGTTCGAGGGGGTAGGTGGAGATTTTCCGCAACGTACGTGGCGACGTCCGGTACGTGGCCGGCGGAGGTGAGAGATTTTTAAGGCCTTAACGATTCCGGGCACACGTCCAGGTCTCGCGTACATGAGACTGCTGCGAGAAAACTCGGTTGATTCGATTATATTATAGACCGTGTCTCTTCGGCGGGATTGAAAAACGCTGCCGACGGGCTTAGGCGAATGTCGAAAACCCACGACAGTCGTCGCCCGGCCGAGATCAGAGGGTGCCACGTGTTTATGTTTTTCTTCCATTTGTATTATTATTTATTTATAATACACGCGAACGGCTACTGAACGAGCTGCTGCGAAGACAGCCCAATCGAATTTATCGCCGGTAACTCCTGACGGCCGAGTGGTCGAAATAAACCGTTGCGAGTTTTATCATTATTATTATTATTATTATACCGTCGACATTGTATAATAGCAGAAAATTGTCATTCGTAAACCCGAACCGGATAGTTGTAACTTACAACTTGTAAGTCTCACCGTCTCTGTGACGACAAAAATATATTTTAGAAAGGAAAAAAAGGTATAAAGTCGTACAAATCAATCGGGGGCTGCGCGAACGGTCGTTCAACGGATAAAATACTGTTATTAATTTTTTATAAAACGCGGCAAGCACAATGCAAAAATGCAGTTTTATTACATCATAATATCTACACGATATCATCATGTATAGATTTTCATTCACTTTTTATTATGCTGACCTTAAAATAATTAAATCAATTATAAAACAAAACAAAGCCAACGGAAAAATTAATTACTATTTAAATTTTACGAGTCGACTTCATCAGAAATGATATTTCCTACTACGTTCCCGTAATTCAAACAGATGCTGTGTATATGAAATGCGCATTAATATTTATGCGTAGTATTGTTCTTAACTTATTTTTAACAGAATCAAACTCCATAAATGACTAAGTTTTTATGCGTAATTAATTGTTTTGTGATGTTTATGTCTCTAAAAGTTATGAAATTAAAACATTAAGAGATATTATTATTTCAAAATGAGAAATAGCGTTTATAATGTTGCGCATAAACGGAACACGCGAGTACACAAAGTAGAGGATGGTTTATCAGAACTTTCCATGGGTGTATCGAGCGGCGGATATAATATAATAATATAATGTTATTTTTCAACAGTTATTCACTGTCTAAAATTAATTATCCAATTATGGCTGTACAACCTATAAAAAGGGTTACCAGTACACATTAACTTGTTCAAGAAACCATTCGAACAGCTAACGTTCGACGGTTTATAATAATTTGCAAAGGGAACACACCGAGATGACCCTGTACAGTTTTTCTCATTGTTATGCACAATTAAATATTGTATCGTCACATAAATTAATAAGTTTACTTAATACCAAGTTTGATGACGTTTGTCCTTACTAAATATTGCAAATACGTTTAATTCACCTAATTGGACGACAACGAAATTATTAAATGTTCATGTTTTTGAAAAACAAAATGGTTACAAATATTTGTTATTAATGGCAATGACAGAAATTATAATAAATGTTACAAACAACCGTATTAAGTTCTAATAATTTTCCTCCGTTATCTTTGGGATTGGGCTTGACGGTCTCTTGAAAATATCACGATAGTGCGCTATTCAAAATATCATAAAACAAAACGTCGTCGACAAAGGTTTACAGAGGATTACGATTATTTATTTTAATTGACTGTAAATATCATTATCTTTTGTCTAAAACTCCGTACTTGCCGGCGAATTCTTATAGTACGTATAGCATCTACACGAAGACAATCACGCGAGACTCGAAACGTAACAAAAAAAAAAAAATGTTTCGGGTAATCGGGTCCCTTTTTTCCTCGTTTTCGGTTCATATACGCCGACTTTTCCGACTGACGTTGACGACCCCTCGCTTTTTACTTATACAGCGCACCTAACTGAATATGAAGTTTTCGTGCGAAACACGAAACGCGTCCGGGCGCATTTTTGAAGTTTCCGTGTTGGTCAAAAAGGAAAAGAAACAACACACGAACCCGCCTTAGGCCCGGTATATTTTTGACACCCACATACACCCCGTACGATAATTTTTAACGTTCGTGACCGGATCGCAGAATAGATTTTCATATTATACGTGTATATTATATATATATATATATATATATAGGCATTCACAGTCGATCCACGTCCGGAAAACGGTTTCCGTGTGGCAAACTAGTGTGTATCTAGCGTCAAGAGCACACACGCAAAAAAAAAATGCTTGCTGTAATTGACGAGGAATAAATGTGGGGAAGCTTTTTTTTCTTTTTTTTTTTTATTCATTGTGACGTCCATTATTGATGTCAAATTTACCCTCAGAGTACACATGGGATTTGAAACTTCACCTAAACTTTTTAAAAGCAAATATTTTTGAACAACTTTTTTGTTTTATTACATTATATTATACATTTCATAACAAAAAATTTTTTTACTTCTTTCTAATAGATTGGTGGACATTTTAAATTAATTAATTTATATCTGTCAAGTGTCTATTTATTTGTCTTGAAAACGCACGGAGTGTCCATTATACTACCAATCTCCCCATATATATATATATATAATATTATTATACTCCCCAACGATATGATAATAATATTATTGAAATCGATTAATATTTAAGGAGACTATTATTTATTTGTTCAAATGCGTCATTTATTATCATTGACGTTTTTTTCTGAATTATGACAGCATTTTATCATTATTCCGATGTGTGTACAAACATGAAGTCTATTATAATATTATTATACCGTACCTATTTAAAATAATCTAAATCTAAATCAAATCGAACAATTTAACGATCATGAAACGAGTTCAATATAATTTGCATATAGGTACTATCATAAAATACCAAGACATATTGAAGAATAAGGTAAATATTTGTTTAGTTATACAAAGTAGTGAAATTGAAAATGTTGAGATTTTGTACCTTTATGTTTATTTTACTTTTTTTGACATATTTACATATTATTTTTGTATCAATATTAATCATATTTTATCAATGTGTGTATTATTTACGTATTTAATTTTTATCCATAACGCATAGGTGTAGAATATATCATTTTATTTTAATATTAGTCAACTATTACTCATAGTCATGTATATTTCGGTTATTATATTTATTTAAATTAAAATCATATCGGATTTGTCGTTCTATATCTTATCTGCTTTTTTGTCGACTAGTCATAAAAATATTTTAATAGATATTATGCTAATTCGTGGAATTATCTATTTGCTTTATATTTGTACACTTTATTTTCCTGTGTTTTTTGGCATATTTTGTAATTGTTATCAATTATTTTTAGACCGTATTTAAACTTTTGAAATGCCATAAAATACTGCGCAATTGGTACTTACGAAAATTTCTAATCGTATAACATCCAGCAATAGTAAATTAAAATACAAAACTTCAAAATCGAATAGCCAATCCAATTAGTTGGGTCTGGCTTATAAATTATTGGTGTTATATGAACACACATTTTATTTGAATCTGAACGTAAAGTGTTAAAACTTCAATAAACATTTCTACCTAAGTAAAAGGGTTTGCTAGTTTTATATTAAACAAAGTTAAAGTCTAATAGTACTTAAGAATTTTTCAGCCCAAAACTTTTGACACTTAATATAAAACATTTGTATTTCATTAGTATTGAGACTTTTGGGTTTTTGTCATCCGTTAATACACTTTCTCCCTCCTTAAAAATGATTTTTTTTTGTAAAGTTTAAATTGTTAGGCCTGGATTATATAAAATATGCAAATACCTATACACTCACTCACTTGCCGTGCTATAACGAAATAAACGTTTCTTTCAAGAATATGCATTACGTTTATATACATATACGAGTTCAAAACTTTGAATGTTAGTGATACACGATAGGTACTGTGAAGTTTGACTTTTTCATATTTTCCAAAATCGAGTGCAGTCTTAAATTAATTTGTTTGGGCGTAACTAAACGATATGTCGAACACTTTATCGTAAAGTTATTTGGCACAGATATCAATGCAGCTAATATCGCGTACAAGAGTCTGTGTGTTAGCTGTTAATTCAATGTGTATTTTTTATTATTATTATTACTATTATTATTATTATCAAAACACTTTATTAACATCCTTCCGGTTCAAATCTCACCCCTCGGAAAAAGTTTGAGCATTTATTTATTTATTTTTTTAAGAAAAATATGGCGATCGTTATATGAAAGTTTTGACGAGTTTATTCCACCGGTAACAACGGTAAACTTTTGTTTCGGCAAAAACGTTTCAGATAATTTACAACGCCGTCCCTCTGCCACTTTCGGTATAGTTCTTATGTAAGTCCTTCGCTGAACTATTAATCAGCCAAGGTATGCGTGTCGTTGATAGTTCGGCAACCTGACCTATTATAAATACTTGAGAAACTATGTAGACTTTTTGTCCGACACCTGCTCGGGGCTCCAAGTTTTGGATTCACGTAATTTTTATGATTCACTTCAGGTCGCGGATCTTATGATGTTTCTAAACCAGCCATTCAAAATCTGTCAGGTATGTGGACTATTGAAAACTAGCTTTGGGTTACCGTTAAATGCGGTTAACGTGGTATAAAAAGTGAACTTCCAACGAATTTAACCCAAACTTTGCAGTGTATATATTAAGTGCAATTGAAAACTGAGACGAGGACCATCTTAATTGGGACTTTTAAAGTATTATACCATCTTCAATACCAATAAAAAAAAAAACTGTTCGTATTCGAGTATGCATACACATTTAAAGTCTTTTCATTTACTTTTTAAACGAATGAAGGAAAATTGAATTTGCTCAACAACAGTTTCCGCGCCATTTGATCAACTATAACCGAATGCAAATTTGAATTCAACCTGGTCCCCACATAGCAATGGTCTTTGGTGGAAATAATAAAAAAATAGTATACCTACCAATTCAGCACACCGTTTGATGTTTACTTTAAGTATTTTAAACTTGTTATCCATAACAGTTGAAAAAGTGATATTATATTTTATTCACTCCGCCTTCTTTTTCCACTCGCGTGGTTTAATCGCGATTCGCGGCTATTGGTTTCCGAGAAAATATTTTTACGTATATAAACAAACAGTTTATTTCTATATCATTAAACTATAATATTATCGTAATACACCGGTCAACAGAACACTTTCACATCGAATGCACGTTTCGTGATGTCATTTACATATTTTAGTGTATTATTTTAATTTCGGGTAAATTATACATAATAACATGTATTTAACAATATTAACGTGGCGCAGTATAACATAATATATCATAGGTAGGTGGGTCGCAGGTAGCCGTATAATACGCGCCCGATACATACATATATATATATATATATATGTATAATATTTATACGTAATATTTTTGTTGAGGAATCACGAAATGTTTTTTTGCGGGACAGCGCGCGCGATAGCTAAGACGATACCATTAACGAAATCAAAATATAATACAGGTGGAACTACCCCACGGCCGTCCTCAGAGCCCGGTACATAATATTATTATGGTAATAACCTGTCGTATTAGGCGTGTTGATCAGGCAAAACGGGTACATCCGTGTCGGCAAAACACGCGCGACCCTTAGCGGTGGCCGGAGGGTGTATGTGCGCACGAATGATACCTTCGTGCGGCCCGTAGATTTGGCTCGCATAATTATTACCGCTACCTATTTGTTTCGCAACGTTTTTCGGGGGGGAGGGGGGGGGTTCTTGTACACGGAGGCAGCGGGACGGGGGCGAAATGATACCGAAAACTCGAGTATAATAATAATAATTATCATCATGTTGTATATTTTATAATATTCGTGGACGATAGCGGCGGCGGCGGCGGCGGCGGTGGCAGTCACGCAATTACGGCGAGCGTCAAGTGACAAGAGGGTGGGGGGGCGAGTATATTCAAATTTGGCGCTCAGAGCTCTTAACCCAGGACCGCTGCAATAATATATCGGCTGCGAAAAAATTGGTACTTTGAATTCCCCGAAACGAATAAAGAGGAAAAATATACACCCCGCCGAAAACTGCAGCGGAGTTAATTTCCTCTTTTCCTTTTTTACCCCCGGAATATGAAAAACAAAAAAAAAAAAAAAACAATAATAATTTTCACAGTGAAATATATAAATACAAATAACGTTGTATTTCATGTGATGACGGCTGTTTAACATTCAGCAGATGGTATGGACAACATTATTCAAAAAGATACTGCCGACGATCTCGTTTGCTATTCTTCCGCTTTTTTTTTTTACTTTATTCAAAACACCCGACTTCTGGTTACTATTTTTACACATAAAAAGATGACTAGAGGGGGATTGAAAATCCTAGCTGGTAAATGTAGTGGAACTCGTGACCGCCAATGGCTAAACAAAGAATTACCAACGATTTGGTAAAACTTTTTATTCTTTAATACGTTTTACTATCTTTTTAAAAACGATATTTTCACATTATTTTAATTGATCAAATATATACAGAATGATATTTTAATATACCATAGAACTTAACGTCATTAAAATAAATAATAATAATAAAAAACAATTGTACTTTATAAATCTTTTTATATTTACGCAGATATACATTGTAAATACAATTTGTACGAACTTCAAAATTTCGACTAGTACGAAAATATTATGGAACTAAATACTAAACTACACGGCATGTATAAAATAAATTTTATAATTATGATAACATGATCCGTGATCAATTTTTCCAACTCATGTACCAAAAATATTTTAATTGAAAAAACTCACAAACATTTAAAGCTCAGATGTTATCGAACCAAGACGGTAAATCATCCCTACATTACACAATTGTAACAATATATACGTTTTAAGGACATTAAATTAAAAGTAAAGGAATAGAGCGGGAAATGTGAAAGAAAATCCGATAATTAAAAAAAACTTATTTAAATATAAAAGTTTGTTTTTGACTGAGTAAAGTTTTTTAATAATAAAAAGAATAAAGGTCACCATGGCAGTAGGTGTTGTGTTTTTCACATTCAATAGATTTTTCCTTTTGTCGTTTTAGGAGTTGGTTTTTTTTTTTTAATTGAGTAAAAGCAAAACGATAAATTACTGAAGTTAACGTTCGTAACATGTTTTGCAGAGAAAAATAAAGGTCCTGTTAATTAGAAAGTTGGCCAGATGTTTTGGTCGTCCGAAGGTTTTAATTGGAAATGTCGTGTTTAATATAAATTCCCTTTGATTCTATACACTGATGTTCTTCAGAAACTGATATCTCAGTGTTAATGAGAAAACATTTCTTACTCCTCGAATTTATGTATAATTTACTTAATACGCTGTTGATTTTACGAGTGATTCAAGTCAGTGAAACTCAAAAATAAATTATTTACAAGAATTAATCCTTCAAAGGAATGCAAGCACTAATTTCTTTTAATTATAGAACATTAATAAAAATCACAGAGTATCATTTGTATAGACAGATTTTATTTATTTATTACCTAATTATTACGAAATGGCTTTAAGCGGATAGCATTCAATGACAGAACGTCATCTTGTGAAGACGTATTAGCTTACTGTATTGCCTATCTTTAACCATTTAAATATAATCAGTAGGTGTATTTAGCATAATAATATTGGTGCACACAATCGTTTTATATTTAAAATGTTAAATAGATTCCAAGAGAGATATTTTTTAATTTACTATACTATATCGAGGGAACTACGGACCCCTACGAACAATTTTTTTCATAATAAAATTTAACTCTTCTCTCTTTTATATATACCACAGTATTACAAACTTAAAATTGTATTAAATCTGGAACGGTTGATATTGACCTATTTGTCCTGCGCCACGGCATCCGACGGATGTAACGGCTATAATCAAAACAAAAAAACGTTCTCGTACGTCTGACTGTGACGTGTACATTTCAAATAATTAAGTTTGCCGTCCGATGTAAATATTTGCTTTTTCCGAACAACGGTGTAATGACGAAGGTGAATCGGAAAACAACTGATAGATTTAACGTCTTCGTAATCATTTTAATTTTAATGAATTCGCGTGTATACCTGGGCATTGGTGGAATTAATGCGAAACATGTAAACGATAGCGATTAAATTTTCATGGGATGAGTTTTCGCCTTGTTTCAATACAACAGTGGTCAGCGTATTATGTGTAAAACCGTAAATTTGTCGGGTCCCACAAAGTGCTTTTCATCCTTTTGAACGATGTACATACCTAATATTGCGGTGTTCGCCGGTTTTATTAATATTCTATATACTGTGTAGCCATTGTAGTTCGCGTGCTTACGCGAGGTAAAACAATTATAATGGGCCATCTCGACTAAAACTAATGTTACCCTGGCTATAGTATTGGCCGCTGCAGGTTTCCAATCCTCCGAGGATTTTTCCGCATTACCGACGAACGGGTAGAGACCGATTGTTAATACCTACCTACGTGTGGCGGCGGGCGGTCCCGCTCGGCGGTGTATTTTTTTTTCCAAATCGACCGTAACGTAGTGAAAACATATAGAAGCCTCAGGGGTAGATGGTCAGGACTCGCTGTCCAAGCACTTCCGGTCTGTCACGAGTGCCATCGACGTCGGTCGGCGGTCGTCATCGATGTAGAGACACGTGGCTGTCGATTTTGTCGTCGAGCCCGGGACATGCGCGGCGTACCAGCAAAAGGCGTTACCGCTTAAATCACCGCGATCCGCCGTCGGATTTATGTCCTTTATTCGGTTTGACGTAGTTTATATTGTTATTATTATTATTATTATTATTATTATTATATCGGTACGGAACGAGGCGTGGTCGCCGGAGAACACGAGCAAGGCGGTCACCCATCCCGCCCGTCCGACAGCCGCAAATTAACCGCCGAGCTCGCCTTTTAACCTGATTGCGTTTAATCGGTCGCGGTGTACAATATACACACACACACATATATATATATAGAGGTATTATAATATATAGGTGTCGGACGCAAGACTAGAGTTGTGCGCCGTGAATATATATGTATATACCTCGTCCGAACCGGATATACGCGACCCAACCCCTCCATCGACCAACCCCTGCCCTCGACGGCATCGAGTACTTGTAAGCACGCCGCCGGAGGGGGGGAGGAATGGGTGGTATAACTTCCACTACAAGAACTCCGCCGTGTAAGTATATAATAATAATAATAATAATAATAATATTTCCAGTAGAATAATTCAAATTCAGCAAATTCCCGAAAATCTGAAATAACCGTCGGTTCACGCCGTGTAGGTACATCATAAATTCGTTTGGTATTAACTACAGGCCCCCTCTCTTACTTGCCCTTCCACTCCCTCTCCCCGCTTCTCCTCCCCGCTCGCGCTATTGTCTTATATTATTGCCCACGTATATCTATATCTCGCTCACACTTTTCCCCGCATCGTAGGTCGTTGGCGCCTATATATGTGCGTGTGTGTGTGACTTAAAGTTTCCCGAAACAACTAATTACCTATTACCTACCTACCTACGAACGTACCGTTCTGCACGAAAATTACGACTAATGTTCCAACTTTATTATATATTAGTCATAAAACGTTCGTTTCGAAGTTTATTCGGTATACCTGAAGTATCTGATTTACGGTACGCAAATCGTTTAAACATAATGTAATATAGTGTTTGTTGATTTCTCTACACGTCCGCCGAAGAATTAGACAAACGTTTCGTGCTCAGTGCTGCTATTATATTATATTACTATATTATAATATCATATTATATTATAATACACACCCATACGTATTAATAATGACACGAATTGAATAATTTATTACCGTGGCGGCGGCGGTTTCTGCGTTATGTCTTATTCATGTCCCTAATAATAGGACCTGTCTAAAACCTGACATAACGTGTTCAGTACCAGTTGAAAGATCGCATTCGAAAATAGTAAAAACGCGTTTTTGGCATCTCGCCGTAAGCCCCCGGGGGATGTCATACCTTTTTTTTGTTGTTTTGTTTTATGCTTGCACCGCCGGGAAACCCGTTAAATATTAATACCGTTTTCGCTCGAATGCAGCTTCTTCCCTTTATGCATTTCAAAACCAACGCAATCAACCAAAAAAACTGTAAACCATATAGTGGTTTTTCATACTGCGTATATTTGCACTATTAAAAATAAAACCTCCCCGTTATCGCGCTTATGTATTATTCAAAAGCGACGTACCCAAAGGTTTGGCTTGCATGTTTACGGCGGCAAGTCGTACACTTTGGCCCAAAAATGCATTGCCCACGACGACTACACTATATATATATACGAGCCGGTTCGGATTAACGGTTACCTTATATAATATATAATATACTTGCATGATCCGCATCGCGCCGCCGCCGACCGCGTACATTATATTGCTTTGAATAATTCACAAAACATATTTCTCGTGTTTTTAATTTAATCGCAACATTTCCGTATCGGATTCGATGCGAAAAGCGGGATTTTCAGTTCCCCAGAGCATTAGAACCCCTCGCCTGAGCACGGCTCGGCAATGCGCTTAGCCCGTGCATCATCGTTCTTGGATCTCCGGAATGGTAGCGGCGTCCTTGTGGTGGTGAGTGGGGGGGGGGCGAACTCTACTCCCCCGCGTGTGACGGCTTAGGACCGAGACAAATCTCATTATATAGCTTTTTGCCGAAAACTCGCTGCAGGTATTACTTGAAAATAATATTGCGGCTGTGACGGGGAGGCCAAAAGTGATTCTGCCATTACCCGCCGACAATGGAATTATAGCGGTGTGGCAGTGCAGGCTGCCTAGGCGCTAATTCAATATAACTCTATACATACTCACGTGTATTGTCTCTCTCTCTCTCCTCCTCCTCCTCCCCCCCCCCTCTTTATAAATATAGAAACGTATATACGTACAGACAGTGTACAGGTAATGCGCTCACGTGCAGTTTGTTAAAAAGACGGATATTAACGCGTCCTGGCAGCTCATCATTGGTGACTGATGGGTATTTTTCGATTGACGGTTGATCGTCGGCGGGCGGACGTGGCTCGATAAACTGCTCGTTCTTCGACTTTGGTACCTCTGTGCCGGCAGATTTCAGTGCGTTTTAACGTCAGCACCGTCGTTCTTAATCATATAATTATTAATCGTGAACTACTCGTCAGTACCTAAGCACAATCTTTATTTTTCACTGCTCAACGTTTTGAATACCCTCCGTTAGGTACCCACCCAACGATCATATTATTATGTCCTTAAATCAATAAGGAGTATAGATTATTTGAAAATAACTTCTATATATTTTTACCGTCATTGAGTGCACCTACTGTATGTATTTGCCAGCGGTTAACTTTTAATTATTCATCTAACCAACAATCGAGTCCATATTTTACAGAATTAAATATTAGTGCATTTTGACGAGACATATGATGCAGTTGTATTTAATTTTTCTGGAATATGTATATTCAACTGATTATTTTAATATTTATGTTCATTAAATTTAGGTACAAGATACATTTTTTCCTGCTTAATGTGGTTGCAGTTACAATTTATAGCACTATAATAATTTGAATACATTTGTCCGGCGTTCACGAATATTTTAATTTTAATTAATCTTTTAAACTCCGGTGTAAACTACCTTTTTCATCCTCAGGAAAACTCTCAAAATTACGTGTCCGAACATTCATTATTGCCTCCGTCTCCACGGACCTTTACAAACGGCGTCTCCTTCGCCTTCGTTTATTGTCTACGCCAAATTGAATGTGTCGCAAATGAAATTTATCTGCGCTCGTATTCATAAACAAAACGTCCCTCTCGCCAGTACCGACTAATGTATGTCGAGAGATAAACTTGCAACGAAAGAAGGGGGAGAAAACACGTTCTGTCCTTAGAAATTTCAAAAGTTCAAATTAAATTATAAAGTGTATCTTCGTTAGACTTATTAACCAGACTTGTACCCTAGCACGAATGTTTTTTCGTTAAAATCTCATAATTCAATTAGAAATTAAATGTTTTCATGACATTTCCTGTGCGTTTTCAGTGAATATATATATTTTTACTATACACAAATTTAATTTGACATAATTTTAATCCTAACTTTTTTTGATTAAATTTAAAATTAATTTTCATCGTATACAAAATGTTATTTCGTTTTAATATTATAAAATAGTAAGGTTGTAAAGTCTTGGCCCTGTTTTCATAATAACTCCCTATTTAAGTTTATTTTTATAATAAAGTAATCAATGTCAATAAATGCATGCATGCAAACATATTACCTAACATTATAATACTATATTAAATAATTGCAATTTATTTATTATTTAATATTTACTGCACTATTCATAGTTTCCAGAAAAGAATATTGTTTTAATTAATTTTGATTTGTATAAACAATATAACTACTTTTGGTTATATCTACAAGCAATTGATAAACGTAAGCAGTTAACAACGTAATTTTTTCGATCTCGGAGTTTCATAAAATGTTTTATTTATACTTTCCAATAAACTTTGAATTTTTTAATGAATCTTTTAAAGGAAATACAGATTCTTAGCTTCTAAAGGAAGTGGCCTGTTTCCGCAATCCAATTCTTTCGACCTAACGATTGACCATTGCTCAAAGTCAATGATTGTATACATTTAAACTGTTATTGTATCTATGTATTAGAAATTTAATTTGTTCATAATATTATAATTATTATTATTATGCCCAGTAATGGAAAAATGCTTAAAAGCATTTTCAAATATTAACAAATTATTATATTCCATACTATTTTTTTAAACCCCAATCTTATTTTAAATTGATTACTTTTTTTGAATAAAACATAAACTTTAAATTTAATATTCCTTATCAGAATATTTTTTGAACATTTTCAATGAAAAATCAGAATTCAGAAATTATGAATGCTATTAGACTAGTAGTATAGTAATAGACAAACAGATTAAATGCCAGAATGTTCCACTTATTTCAATTTAAAAAATGTAGATGCTTATAATTAATCAGCTACTCATTCAAAATTTGATTTTTATGTAGGTACCTACTTACTATAATTCTCAGAAATATTTTTTACTCGGGAATATGAAATGAAAATGTTGCTACTCAAAAAAGTAATAAACTTTAAAGATACGTAATAGTAAAAATATGATATGAAAGATTTTGTTTGTAATAATGACTTCAAACTTCAAATTGTATAAAAAAAAATTATTTGTACACAATTTAATACGTTTTTGAGAAAAAGAGCGTTTACTCTTACAACAATCACCCTGTATATTTGTATTATTATTATTATGTGAAAAATGGTATAATAAAATTTGGGAACTTTAGAAAAACACATTAAAAATAAGTATGTAAACATTTTTATCCATGTAGGCTTATATCATAAATAACGATAATACAGTGACACTAAATAGTGACTCATAAATTATTATGACTCGGAGTATGGTTTACACGGCGACAATGGCAAAAATTATGTTTAAAAGAAATCGGGTCGGGAGGAACGAATCGGTGTTTTATTATTTTATATTCCATAATATTATATTATCGAAACTATTGTAAAACAGCTACTGACTACGGTGCACGCTAAAAGATAAATTAAAATCTATACCGGAAACACTGTGTTCGGCACAATAATATCGCTTACGGTTTACGAGCCTTTTCGAATATTCGTATATTTATGCAATAACAATATAATGTATAACACATTTAAATTTAAAAATAGGATACTGAATATTGAAAAACGTTAACGACGCGGAGGCGGTGTATAATAATAATAATAATAATAATACCGTCGAAAATCGTTTCGTTTAATTTTTTTTCGTCGCGTTGTACATGACGCGTATAATATAATAATAATAATAATAATAATAATAATAATAATGTTGTCTCACGAGTTGTCGGTGGTGGGTGAAACAAATTACGTCTGTACTCTGCTATAATACATAATGTTTTACACCGTAGGTAGTTGGGTGTATAAGCATTCGACGTTTCGAAAATATGAAAAATAAATCAAGTCATAATTCGAGGGTAGGTATACGAGAGGAGGGGAAAATTACAACTCGTTTCGCACCGCTAAAATATCGCACGCCCGCGATGTAAATTAAATTTACTTACTATGCGAAATATGAATGTTTGACGGTTAGGTACGCAGTTTTCGCGGCTTTGATGTAATTATTGCCCTCTCATTCCGCAATCGAAACAATATACGTTCACCGCGAGTGTGCTAAACCTATTTTACATAAAATCCATAGTGCGCGAAAAACTTCGGCAAATGTATATTCAGTTTACCGTATTTCACGAACGTGTGTCCGACCAATTGTGTTGTTTTCTCGTTTTTTTATTTTTCAATCGTCACATTTTTTTTTATTCTTCGCCGCCCCGCCAGGTCGGTCCTCGAATTGTTTGATTTCATCGCGGCGTTGCTATACTGCTCGCGGATTGATCCCTATCTCCGTCCTCGAGCGTCATTAACTGTTTTGAATAGCTCTCATTAATTAAGCTATCTTTTTATTAAATCTATATTATTATTATTATTATTTGGCATTCCTTTATGGCTTATATAATGTCCGTTTATTGTGGTGCGCATTAAACAGCTATATACATACCTACCTGTAGTTACTTCTAAAATATTTCAAAAGATAGGTATGTGTGCGAAATGCAGCCTCACCAAAAGTATCCAAAGAGTGATATATATTATATCATTAAACACACACTTATCAACTCGAGTGGGATATGTTCTTCTATTGATTTTGGAGAAGCAAGAAAATTTAAAAATATGACAAATTGACAGTGCATGGAGTTTTTTTTTGTTTCGAAAGCTTTCTTATGGTACTTAAGGGTATCGTACTTTTGATATTTTTTTTTACCCGTTCTCGACCGACCACTATAAAAGTTTATACTGTAATAGCCCAGTTTTGGGAGTTTAAATGAGATAGTTTTGCATGTTTGGAACACATTGTCCAATACACACACAACACGTTTACGGCGAAGGAAAAAAAATGAAACATAAAAACTTAAAAATTGCGCACTTTGGCTTCGCAAAAACAATACACGTGCAATATTATATTTAATATTTACATACATATTTTTTTTTGTTTTCGAAATTTTCGATCGAAGTACACTGAATTTAATATCTAAAATTATGTTTTTATGTAATACGAACCCATTAAAGCAAACAACGTATTTTTTATGATGTTTCCTTATAGAATCATATTAAAATATTGTGCCCAATACAAATAATTTTTTTTGTTGTTTGTGCAAAACAAACCATCGATTTAATGGTTTGCAAAAAGTCCAAACGTTTATGAACTATTCGAATCGTGTATAAATATCATTGAGATGAACAATAAAATATAAGCGTGCATCAATAGATAGAAATAGGTTTGATCTATCGACTAGCATAAATGCATGATGTTATACTATTATTATTTATTATTGCTGTATATTTATGGGCACATGATTTAGAAAAACAATCTCTGTTCAGTATTTACTGTTCGATTTACAAACAATATTATTAGCTTCGATAATATTATATTAATATTAGTTAAAACAAATTATTTTACTACTTACTAATATGTATTTTAATATAAATGTTGTACAATTCATAATATGTAAATTAAATTTTGCTAAGGATTGTTTACTCGTACAGATTTAATTAACACGCAAATTAAATTACATAAATGTTACACATTTTTGTATGAAACATATTATTTTATTGGTTACAAACACTTTTAACTCACACAATTTAGGTACATAATTATAATCAAGGGAAAAATGTCAAGCCGTATTTATTAGAGGCTTATATTTTTATCGAATTACGAAATCAATAACAAATTATGGAAGTTTGATTTCGGGTTGTTATAAACTTCATTAAACCGGTATGCATTAAAAAGAGTTTTCAAGATAAACGGATGTATTTCCGAGGGCATTAACTATCATTAAGAACGGACGACTACCGAGCGATGTCGTTGTTGTCGACGTCGTCGCCGTCACCCTCGTCATTGTTAATTAATGAGAATTAGAGCGAATCTATATATATTAAGTTTCGATAGACTCTTCTTCGCACTCGCACTCGCCGCGCCGACGAGAGTACCACGGCGGCGCATGGTAAAAACCAAACAAACGGGGAGGGCAAAAAAACCAAACCGTAACCGCGGTATCCCCGCTGCAAGTTCCGCGGCTCATCATTGCCATCTCGTATGTTTGTTTTGCGAACTAAATAACGAGCCACACACACAAACAAACGCACACTCGTATACATTATATTTATATATATATATAGTAAATAGCATAGAGTTTGCCAGTCGAACCGTGAAATTAAACAGTCGCCCTCCCCCGCTTCTCCTCTTGTCTCTTCCACTGCTGCTATAATACACACACACACACACACACACACACACACACAAAGAATATATATACTTCAATTCTCTCTCTCTCTCTCTCTCTCTCTCTCTCAGTCTCTCTGCTCCGTCTGCCACCCCGTCACTGTGTTGTCGTACCTCGACGATTGGCGCGTTCCGGTTCGATATCTCGCCGCCGCAGAAGAATAGCGGCACAGTGCTCACTATATAATATTATATATACGCCGCCTCTATACAGGACTGGGGTGGGCTTGTTGTAGGGGTCTGCAGCTGATTTATACGCCGTTTCGTTATGACATTCTAAAGGCTGTTTTTAAAAAGCCGTCCTTCCACCCACACTGCCGCTCGCTCAGCCCGCCCGCAACCGAATTATTGGGACGAAAAATTCCCCGTCAATTTGTACCGCTCCCGTCGTCCCGCACCCAAGGCGACGGGGCACCCACTGGGCGCTCGAGATGAAATTAACGCACGGTTGGGTAGACGAAAAAATTTATAATTAAATAAAAAGTCAACGCCGGCACCGTGGTATGAAAGTAATGGTAATCTGGCTGGATATTGATCTCCGCTGCGGCAATGTGTATACCGGGGGCGAGACTACTGCGTTAACCCCCGTGGGGCATAAAAGAAATCGTTCGTGAAATAAAATAACTCTCGATCGAAAATATTACACGAGTATTTGTTTTTTAATTGAAACGCGGTAAAAATTGCTTCACGACCGAACGCGCAAATTAAATCAAAATAACCTGAGCCGTATTGTGCTGTTGTGACGAGACGTACAATTACCTACCTCTCCATTATATTAAGGTTTAAAATTAATATATTATTGTATATTGTCGTATTTTTTTTTTTTTTTTGCTCCAATTATGTCACACTTGAAAAAGTAAGGACTGCTGCAGATTATTTTTCAGTAACAGGGTGTTGAACACTCATCTCGCTCGGTTCGCATCGGCACCACCTATAATGTTGTATTGTCGTTTCAAATTTAAAGCCAATTATCAAATTTAATAAACGATGTTAAACCTACCTTTGTTTATTGTTATTGGCTATTTTCATGTTGTATAGGTACAAATTGTATTTTGAATATTTTTGAGATACTTATGGTTTATAAAAATTGTGTAATAAATGAATATAAACATAGGTAGATAAAGTCATAAAGAAAAACTAATATTATTTTTTCTAAATTTTATTATAAGTTCGCAGTGATTTTATTTTTATGTTTTATTAATAAATTATTTTAACTATACGAATATTGTTGCAAATATTTGTTGCTTGATTCATTTTTTTTGTACCGTTTCGTAAATCGATAGTTTAATAATATTAAATATTTTTTTTTTTAATGCATGGATACCTTAAAATTGCGAAAAAAAACTTAATTCCATAATTTTATTCTTTGTACCTACAACAAGTCTTTTGTTTACAAAAAAAAAAATTTAAGCACATAAAATCCATCTCCGTTTAAAGCTATTGCACGTAGGTTGCAACAACTATGATCATACCAGATCCGTAAGATGTCTAATGAAGTATTCTGAACTAACACCGTTAATATATTGTAGTTTAATATAATACATAGGCCTACGTAGTCCGTACAATAATCGATGGACAACAATAATATTGCTAGTTGTCCGGTGACGCCGTGTCGGAAAATCGTCCGATGGTTTGCTGCGAGGCTTTTATTCGGAAAAACTATCAAACACACACGTTCACTTTGCCATATAGCCAATATAAGTGTGCCATATAACACGGAAATAAACAATACGATCGGAAAACCTTCAAGTTGCCAACTAATGGAGTGGGAGATATTTTCTGTAAGTCGATCGAACACCGTTGTCGTACATTTGTTTCATTTAAACATTTGTGTCCGTCGAGTAGTACGACACGTTTTTTAACAAACACGTTCGACCTATGACGACGGTGTGCATCCGACACGACAAATAATATTATCCTTTGACCACCGCTAACATCTATGATCATTATCCACCGTACTTGAGCCACCGCGAACATCCCTTCGTTCAAAGGGTGTGCGTATTTAATACCATTTCGGCCTTCTATTTTAATGTATTCGGGAACACGATAATCGTGTGCACAGAGTCTGCGGTTTACGGTTCTTAGCCCGCGTGGTACGTTTGCCTGAAACATAAGTTTTATAATACCGATCGTATTTCCCGAGACGAGAAACTACCCAAGGACACCGAGTGTATAATATACGAACATGCAGAGGTTTAGTTGAATTTTCTAGGGAGAGGATTACATTTTTTTTTTTTTACACTTAAATGGGCAAACACACTCGCCCAAACCACAACCTACCAGCAATATTTTAATTAGTTTTGCGCTCCTTTTATCATTCATATTATTATTAACTGGCTAATTATGTGCACCGAACGTGTTAGGACATTATATAAATAATAGTTATCTACCCAACGATAGTCGAACGTAATTATATTAGAATATCGAAAACAAATTGAAAATATGGTCGACTCTCTATTGAATGCCTGAAAAAAAAAATGTTTTTATTTCCTGAATGAGACGGTCGAAAAAAATAAAATACAGAACTCCTCGCCTATCCAATATCTAACCACGTATTATCGTATGCACTCCAAGTTATTGCGAATTTCGACTCGACGTGACGAACCTTCACGCGGAATAAACACATTTTGAGCATATTATTATCATCATCATCATCATCATCATGCATCGTCGTCATCGTAACGTTGACACCCTAGACGATATAATACAATCGTAATAATAAACATTTCGCACAATACTGGCGCGAACGTCATTTCCGCGTACCTATATTATGCGTATATTTCGACAAAACTTAACTGTTTGATACTCCAAACGTCCGTCTCTTTTTAGCATTATCATATTATTATTATTATTATAATTATTATCGTCATCTTGCTCGTGACGTGTGTGCGCAGTGCGTTATGCCAAACAAACATTCCGAATATACGCCGTAATAAGCTCGGCGGCACATGTTCAATTGCATTCTCTCTGGGATTGGCGTGTACATATTATATTATGTATATATGTGTACATAAATTCTGATCCTAAATTAATTCTAAAGTTTAATCATTTCTCTGTCGCCCCCTCGCCCATACCCGGTCAATACTCCAAAGTCCGCGGCACGCACACACACACGGAAGTCGGCGGTAGACCCACTCGCGTTCTGCCTCCTGACAGTTCACTGCGGGGCTGAAAACTTTTCGATCGTCTAAATAGTGACAGGCCCTTGTCTATTACAGTACTAATCACCTTAGTGCTCCCGCCCTCCGTATACTTCGTTAATTAATTAATTATATATATAATGTTGGTTGATTTGGTTTTCAGGGATCACGTGTACCGGCTGAACCTGAGCAACATCAGCCACTCCAGCTGCAAGGTACGTACAAACTGTTAATTATTCCTTGACGTTCGTATTGGTTAATAACCTAACTATTTTTACATTGAGAACTCATCACTCGATTAAAACAATGTCAAATAATTGCACCTATATACCATAAGGAAGATCGACGAAGAATGTGTGCAACCACTCGTTGTCGTCGAATTGTTGCAAAAAGTACTTGACTAAAATATAATATATAATTTAATTACCTACTTCATAAACTATGTGCTTAAAACGACTTAGAACAACACTTTGCATATTATAATTATATACTTATTGGGTATTATAAAAGTTTTAGGCTCGTCTATATTTAATCCTCGAATTCGTATTTCAATATTGATTGAAATGCTTCAAAACAGCTTTTGACAAATACTTATTAATACGCACACCTCTAATAATATCACTTATCTTTCGCTAATATCAGAATACAGAAATAGTATTGGCCAAATAAAAAAATTAGAACATTGCAATGTCTTAAGCATCCAAACACTTTTATTAAACACGCAAAAACGATTGTTATACAATTATCCTGAGTGTTTTTCACTCAAACTATTAAAACTATTTTGAATTGTTAAATTAATAATAAATATGGGTACTTAAAATACACTACAAAGATTAATGTATTGAAAATAATCTAATAATACTAATAAATTAAATTTTCGAATCTTTGCCAATTAATACAACGGATAAAATTATTTTAGGTAATATAGTTGCATAATATCCGAAATATCAAGTAGGTACCTTAATACTTTCAAGATCTTAAAAACCTTTGCAAATTACGTATACTTATACTGTCTTATACTGAATATTGACTACCTACTAATTTATAATATTAATTTCTCCCACACAATACCATGTTAATACCGTTTTATGGGTCCAAGTTGATTAAAACTTAAAAAGGAAATGTTTAGGGTTATATTATAACATGTTCATAATACATAATCGAAAGTATTAGTTTCAATAAATTAAATAAGCTCATAATTAAATAGAAAGCCATAAATATACTAGCATGTATTGAAAATAATAATAAACCTACGTAATTATATGAAGTTTGTTACGTCTACTTATGGTACTTAAACATTTAGTGTATATAGTACCAACTAGTGCATACCTTCAAACATTCTTGTATGTATACTGTGTTTTATCCTCAAATCTTTTGATAAATATTTGATGGTTTGGGTTATTTTTCGAAATTGACAAATGGCTCGAGGCCATTATTTGGATCACATTTCACACTATTTACCTAGTATTATATAGGTACGATGTATATTGTTTTTTTTACCTAGAAATGTTGTATACATTTTAAAAGTATACGAACATTATTTATATTATGATTCCTAGTAAAATGTAAAATAAACAGCTATTATTATGAATGGTATATCATGAACCCAATATTATTTTCTGAACGAATATCGGAATAAAGAAACTATACAACTGAGTACAGACTGACATAAAATATATATATATGATGTGTTATACGTATAAATAACTTACTATAGTAGTAGGTACTGTACTCGTATCAATTTAATTGTATTGTAACAGACGAATGCACGTTGTATAAAAAACGAATGCCCTTTTCTTGTCAAATTATTTCAATTAAACTTTTTTTTTTTTTATTATTCATTTGTTATACGTTTCAAATTTTAGAAATATATTTTTATAATTAAAAAAAAAACTATAGGTACCTATAGTAGTCTTAATATCCGTTTTTGTTTTAATATCCTCGTTGCTTTTCGTTGGGAATTGTTTTAAGGAAATTATTTATTTACCTGAGGGGATATTTAAATAGTTATTAATGCTAATAACTTTTCAGTTAAAAAAATGCCTGACAAGGAGACGGTGAATAACAAGTAATAGGGAGCCTCCGGGGTGGGGAACAGGAGGAGGTGGTGTTCCCGGCGTTTCGAACTAATTTCAAGTTGAAAGAACATCCCGAAATTAACGGCGCTCTCATTTACACGGTGAAGCAATTGTGGCAAATTAAAATCTTCAAAATTCTCGCTTCGGTCGTACATCAACGGTGCAACCTAATTGCATTCCCCGTCCCGGTGAGCCTTTGACCGCATGTAATTGCTAGGCATAAATCACAAGTCCTGTTTAACCTCGTTTGGAGAATATGGCGGAAGCGAGAAGTGGGAGATGAAAATTTCAGTATTTACGCGCATGTACGGCGAAAGGGTCAAAGGTCATAAATTTCAAAAGCTGCACTGGTCTCATTTATCGTTATTAATATTACATTATACATATTATAAAAAAAAATGTACATATATACATATAATGTAAATGGTAAAAAAAAAACCCAAAAATATGATAAAGAGAAAACCCGACTTTTCACTCACCTGAGGCCATTTATTTTGAACTTTTATTGAATTAAATTCGTACAGTGCACCAAAGGTGAAAAAAAAACAATGTTACTGTACCATACTCGTATATTTTTCTAAACAAGTTTAAATCCCCCGAGGTCGTCGCATCGCACCGAACCACCATAAATCGTAATTAAAATAATAACTTATGGCCAGCAGCAGCAATGTAGGTACGTAATGATCCCAATACTACGCTGATACTTTGATGGGTACACACAGCAATATTTTATGTGGTCAACCCTTTTAGAATTACGGACGCTATAATGTTGGTCGGTTCAGGAATGTTGGGTACCGAAAATCCATAAAACGGCCAATACGTCTTTAAACATTTAAACCTATGTGGCTTCTATCCGCTTCTCCGCCGTAATGATATAATGTAACGACCTCACTATATATACCATGTCCATCATTCCTGTACCTATGTATATATATATATATATATATATACATATATATGTGTGTATAGTGTATACACTCACACCGAACAGCAATGACATTAGAGTCGAGCTCCTCTCCGTAATTCGTCCGATAGGAAACGGTTTGCGGAAAATGGAAACTTTTTTTACCACCCTCCACCCTGTGTAGGGTGCATAGTGTCCATGGCGCTTATTTGCTCGTCCAAACGAACAAACCCGCGAGCAATATTCTACATCCGGAACCGGAGCAAAATTATTACAAAACATAATAATATAACTAATAATAGCGAAATGTAATTACCGTTGTTGCTCGTCTACATAAATAACGTGTGTTTCATTTTTATGATGATTTATTGATGTAGGAATTGAAAAAACATAAAATTTGTTTTATGTTATCAACGGGGGCTTACAAATTTATAGCGAAAATTTATCCGGACCGTTCTCGTTAACGTACAATGCTCAGACCCATCCCCCCATAATACACTGTACGGTGCGCACTGTACATAAGTGGAATTTAATCCGGAGGGTGGATTTTTGAAATTCATTATTATATTTGCATTTGAATAAAGTAGAAATTATTGTTATTATTATTAAACACTGTACCATTAGTCCGAGCCCTTTGTGCAAACATTTTAACGTGTTCCCATTGTGTATTAACAATACCTATTTTTGTTCAGAAAATCTTACGATATAAACATGTAGTATTCAAATGTTAATTCTAATTTTTGCTATTAATGAAACGAATAGCAATTTCTGGAATACAAATAAAAAAACAGTCTATAGCTATAATTATGTGGTTTTGTAATATTATTCTATTTTCGAACAATATACCAGTTTAATGTTGTATAAATAATTGTATTGTAATTATAATCATAAATCGAGTGTGCGAAATAATATTATATTACAACTAGATTATGGCAGCGGGGTTGGATCTATTACGGTTATTAGCAGTCTTTTCTTTCATTTTGATTTTCCTGCTGATTGGCGACTTAAAAAATATTTTAAATAGAAATGGTATTGAAATATTTTCATTTAATATGTTGCACAAAAGTTTCATCTGAAACGTATTAAAACCACGGGTCGTATAACGTAATTTAAAGTTGAATCCGAATCATTTTACGTTTGGAATGTTTTAATAGAAGAAGATTCGTCATCGAGGTATAAGTACTTTTCGTACAAGAATTCGTTTTAAGTAACTATGCCGAATCTCTCAGTCGTGTCGTTGCCAAAAACACGGTCGACGATTTGCTGATTTCCCCTAACGAAGTTTTGTCGAATGGTACAAATGAGAGTTAAGCGTTGTGGGGGGGGGGGGGAGGAAAGTGCCCCAAGCGAAAGAAACTTGTTCGTCGCTTGCATACGTTTTAGGTGCGTGAATACTTGAAATGGTCTAAAGAAGTTTACCGCATTACACTTTGCGAAATATGACAAACTACATTTGAACATGTTCTCGTACTACCTTCATTAATTTCGTTTAAAATCAAAAATTGTAAACTTTTGCTACCACCAAGTGAACGCAATTTTTTTTTTTTTACTTTTTAGAGAGATATATTTTGGTCACACTAATAATTCATGCAATATTTCGAGAACAAACATATAGTGCATTAGTAAATCGTTTTTGAGAAATTACTGTTGAATGAAGCATTTTAATAAAAAATATCGCTATAACTATTATGTGACCGAATCTTATTCTATAAACTTATTTATTTTATGGCATCTGATAGCCGATATCTCCAATCCCCGTTGTGCAAAATCGATAACATTTAAATAAATACGGGTAACTAATGAATTACATTTATTTTCAATTATAAATAAATTTTAAAAAAAAATGATTTACGTAGGTTTTGTACATTTATTGTATTGCAATATAAAGTAATAATAATATAGTCATGTGTGGAAAAAAAACTGTAACCGCTCCAACGACCGAAAACAATCAATTAAACATATTAATGTACCTATATGTCTATAATAACCGTCACACATGCAATAGGTAGGTACATCATAATAATATACACGTTTCATGAAAGAGAACACAACGAACAAAAGTTTTGAAAACGAATTCAGCTTTACGGGACCCAAACAAAATTCATAATATAATTATGATTTCATTACACCCATTCTTACTATATTATGTTTTTGTCTACAAACAAAAATTTTTCCAAACACACAGTGCGCGGGATAACGTGTGAAAATCAAATTTGACCAATTTAATGACGACTCCCGACGGTGAACCAAATTGTCCCAGTCGAGGGAAAACCCACCCAACCGTTATAAACCTTTTTGTATGTGTTTTTTTTACGCATAGAGTGTCTGTAAAGGGTTCATTAGTAACGCAGAACAATTTCTTTTAATGAGACACTCGTAACAAGTTTCTGGTAGACAGTGATATTGTTTCGCCGACGACCAGTGGGGCAAAAAAGAAAACCATAGCGAAAAAAAATCGTATAATACAATTTTTTTTCTCGTATCGAATTAGACCAATGGATAATATTCTTTGCAATACGATAAAAATCAGTATACTTGGAGTTCTATTTAACTTATCCATTAATGATGAGAGAGAGGCATTGGCGTCACATTCATACTTATACCTTCTTAAAAACAATTGATAGACATCATTTAGAATGCATCATATATACGGTTGACTTCGTTAGTAGTGAGAACTTTAATTTCCAGCTCTGGTGTTATATATGAATTATATTTTTCACTACCCTCTCAAAATATTATTATTATTGTGAATAAGGGTGTCTCGCCACTCGCCCCATAACCGCCACTGCAGGGCATGTCTCGACTCATTCGATCTTTCGTCAGAGACCAAATGAACCGTTATGTCGGGAAATAAGCTGCGGCCGAGTAAATGAAAATCCACGGCTTGCGAGAGTGAATGGAGAGAAAAATAAAAAGGAAACAAGACTTGTTGCAAATTAGTTTTACCAGAAGATAAAATTCAAAAACAGTAATGAGAAGGTTAGTTACTCTTCTAACATCCTTTTCAGATTTATCAGCTTCAATGCGGTATTAACGTATAGATTTAACACAAGTAGACAAGGAAAAAAATATTAAGCACTTTTTATGGTATTTTTTTTTCATTTCGTCCTTACGATTATATTACTTATAATTATTATACCTTGCCTCGCAGTATTAACGAATCTAATTAATATTTTGGTTCTACCTTTTATAACGAGTAGAAAGGTTTTGTCTGTATGTTTTTATGTTGTTTTTTTTTATTAATAATGTTCGTGTCTGGTCCTATTGGTCAAAGTAGAAGCGTAATATTTATTAAAAATATAAATAACTATGAAGCTGAATAATGTTTGGTAGTATATTATAACCATGATGATACTGCTATTTTTAATTTAAAACAATTGGGTCTCGTGTCTCAAAATATCAATGGTTTACAAAGTTTTTCTCATTTATAAATCATGTAATTCATGTAAAATGATATTCATCGTGTTTTTCCTATACTTATTAATGATTTCGTTCACACTGATTGTTACCCGTTCGTATATTGGTCTTATTTATTAACATAAAAATATTAATTAAATCATACGATGATAATAATAACACGACGTACTGGCTGGATGTCAACTTTTTGTCGACGTATTTAATCAAATCTAATTAAATCGATTTCATAGCCACTGCAGTGACGATAGTCTACGGCAGGAGAAGGATAAAACGGATCTTTGGTACTGGATATATTATGTCGGAATATATTGGTCAATCCAATGCAATAACGTGACGTCCTTTTCGTCGTAAAAACTTAGGAACCAAACGTCGTAAAGTGAGTATATAATGATATGTCGTATATACGGATCGTCATCGTCGTTTTTCTTTTTGGCGGGAACGAGAGAGGAGGGGCTATTTTTATTAGTCTGGATGGAGTCTAAAACGTTCGCGAAACGGCGCCGGCGGAAAAAAGAGATTCGCATACTGATAAGCGAAATAACCTCTCCGCCGGCCCATCATTAAACGACCCGATATATTCGGCCGCCGCGATGGTATCGAAATCCCTTAAAGACCCCGTTATACCCTCCCCACACTAGCCGAATGCCACCGACCCGGGCCACGCGCTCCCCCCTTCCCCCATGTAATATTTGCGGACTCTTGGATGTTATTATATTAAATTAAGAGTTATTTGGACCACGTCCTAAAACCGTTTATTGCTCTTTTAACGCTACTGCAGCTGCAACGTTTCCCTCGTCTCCTCGACTCTCCGTCGTTCTAATGGCGGCTACATGTCTATGTAGTATGTAAGTTACATACTAATATAATATTATAATATGTAAAAATAATATAATTCGAGTGCGCGCGTGTGAGGGGTGCCCGGCGCTTGGGGGTAGAAGTCGACCGGTTACTGTTGGATCGTGTTCTTTCGCATCGAATTTCCACCTCCACCGGCCACGCGACGATCGATTGATAAAAAAAAAATAGCCAAACAATATATTAATACAATATGCGATACGATCGATTCCTTGTGCATATTACGCTTACGTTTATGTATCATTACGTTTAGGTAGAAGGTAGTATATGTATATTATATTATTTTGCACTCATCCCCCGAACGCGCGGTCGTCCCCAAAACGCGGTGCGGTCTTTTTTCGCGAGCTGCAATTTCCACGACGCGCGACAATTTATCAACGGCAACCGTCCTGACAGTTATACGTGCCCCATTAGCTCCAGAATAACCTCATATTATTATACCACACCGAACGTGTACCCGTGTACTGTATACCGCGTGTACACGTACATAACACGTCTCGCACGTTCTTGGATCCGTTGGGTTTTTCACGTGGCCCGAGATAATATAATTAATTATTTCCTACGGCGTGGTTCGTCGCCGCCGCCGCCGCCGCCGTCGTCCCGCGGCGCGAGGAAGATGATTTTTTCCTTCCGCCGAATTAGATTTACACGTACTTACATAATATAGGTATATGTGTGCGTGTGCCAACCGTATAATAGTCGTGTACACCGCGTTCCGTTAAAGATTTTCTTCTGAAAGCGAAAAATCTGGGTGCCGGTTTCGTTCGTGAACGATCTGCGAATAAAATAAAACGTTCCACCAATATGTGGAAGCATGCGACAGTAGAAATATTTGATATTTTATTGTTTCGTATTTTGTTTTGATTTATTCGATGAGCGTTATCGAATAATTATTATATGCACATCATTCGTATATGTATTTCTCTCGATTTTACCCGGCCGTTTAAATCCATCGCGATTTCGCCTTTTTGTGTGTACAGATTCACAAAAAATCGTTCTATACCTTCAAATCATCACGACTCCACAAGTCTCTTTATCGGTCACTCGCCGTGTCATATTTTATTGCCGTCACAAAATTAATTTTAAAAACTGAATAACGCAGTACACTGATCGGTGTATCATTTTTTTCGAATTATTACGCCTATTTTAGCACACCAAACGAAGCGTTTATATTGCAACAATAAGCCGTCATTAAAATTAATTGTGTACAAAAACCGTATGATTTGAAATGAACACAAATACCATTTAATTATTTGACGTGTGATTCCAGTTTCATTTCAGTAGCATAGATCGTTTAATATTAATTTGTAATTTAATGTGAAAATAAACGCTCTTTCAATAATATTATTGAAAATTAAAATCTTATTTTAAATTTCATCCAGAACACTACCCAATTGTAATGAATATAATTGTAATGTTAGAATAATAATGTACCTAAGCTATTTCGTACACTTTGTATACAATCTAATCGTTACTTCTTATTTGTTAGTATTTGTTAATTGAAATAATATGATTTGAATTAATATTTTTATACGATAAATTTATAAAATTCGTTTATATTTCTTTAACGTTTTCGAGATTTGCATTTAAAATAATGTGAATCTTGAACAATCAGTATATCTATCGACATATGATACAATATTTGTATTCAAATTGCGATGCTCTATTCAACATCTAAAGCAATATAAAAATATTTAATTAATACATAATACATTAATGTACAATATAATTGTTTTGTACATTTTTATTGTAAAATTGCTGAAAATGTTATTAATTTTCAAATATTTTAATTCAAGAGATTTAATATTATGTATTTATTCTATAGCCCATTTATAATAAATACGTTCTTAGTAATGTGACTTTAAGAGGGAATATAATTTACTGGTTTTGTTTAATGAAATGGGGAAAAGAAATAAATTGTCATTATAAAACATTTTCTATAACAGTGTAATTGAGCGTCGAGTAATTTTGAGATATTTTTTTAAATATTATTGTTTAAATACGTTATTTTATGTTGTACGAAAACAAGTACACAGAAATAATGTACATCTACAGAATATGTAATCTTTTGGTGGATCATCTTACGCAATGTCAAATAAACGTCTAGACAGTGAAATTGTTATACTTATATTTTCATTTCAAACAAAAACCTGAAGTTTATGAAATCGTTTGGGAAAAAAATTCAAAACAAAATTTAAAAACCTCGCCTTGAACACAAAAATTGAAATAGGTAAATATGACTCGTGAAAATGTCATCGTCGCAAATAATAAATTTGTATTCTTATGTGGGTGGTCCCCCTTAAACCGAACCTTCTAAAAGAAACGAGTTTGATTTTTATCAATTCGAATTAGGTTTGTTCAGTCACGTTTGCGATAACGTTTCGCGGCTATCACGTCGTGTCCCGCTTGATATAATATTATTATTGTTGCAGTTATGGCGCACATAATAATAATAATAATACACACCTAGAATATTAGCGTCGCAATAAAACGTTTAATTGTTATTTAGTTACCCATAAAATGTCATTCCGCCGATAAAACCGAGCTGCCGAGCGTCGGTCATCTTCGGCCCCCTCATCACCCGCCACTCTACATTCACCCCGCCACCACCCCGGAGGTCGATATATAATTGCACTATTTTTCGTTCAAAACGGTGGGCACGAGTTCGGCTATTGCGCTCGACGGTCACCACTGTATATTATTAGCAAACCGTTATTAAAGCCGCAAAAATCATTAACCAAACCCCTTCAAACGTGCAGTGTACTACTCCGCAACGACAATTGGACCGGGCAAATTGAAACATGCCCACTAATGGCCGGGGCAGTATTTATTTATAAACAGTGTGCATGTATAATAATGACGTATATTATGTGTATACATTTTTTTTTCCCCCGTATACCCGATTTGTTGTGCGGTATAGTAAATAAAATTTTATTGCGGGGCAATCCACGATAAATATAAGGCCGCAGAGCTTTTATTGTAATTATTGTCGTCCCTGATCGGTGCAGTGTCGCCGTGCTCGCGGCCTTCCCTTCGGATATTTTACGACGGGATATTTGCACTAGAATGACACCCACCACCTCCAGCGGAAAAAACTCATATAATCTATGTATATATATATTAATGTATATACTATCGGCGTATTACCGTCAGCCGTAAATTAAACGAATAGCTTATTAAACTGATATATCCCCACTTCCTCCACCCCTTAAGTAGGTGCGCCGTATATTTATATATATATATATATATATTTATTATATACACGGTATATATTAGGGCGATGCACTGTGCAGGATTTAAGCCGACGTCTCGTCCGGTCGCCACGAATATTATGGAAAAACATTCGGCAGCCCTCCGCGGCGTTGGAGGGGTGGCGGTCTTGGTCGTCCCTCCTATCGTACAACGAATCCCATCCCGAAGTGAAAATAACAATAATATCGAGTAATAGTAATAATAAGTCTCGTCCGTTTCTCCCCTCGAATGGCACAAGCGTAATATATCACAATATTTTATAGTCGAATTTTTAAAATAAAATCACACATTTAATTACAATAATCCCATTTAAAACGGACGTTTTTTGTTTGATTTCGACAGATGTGAAATGTAAATATCCTACTGCAGTGTCGCTTATATACTCTATAAATTACACTAAACTCCTATAATAGTTCTATAGTGTAAACGTTCGCATTTAATCGATAATAAATAGGAGACATCGGTTTTACTTGATTCGGATTTTTACTACATTTATAACAGCACTGATGGAATTTTAAAATATAAATATGTCACTAACAATCACTGAAATATTAAGTTATCCTTTAGAATTTCAAAAATTAAAATATTGGAACTTTAAAATGTACACAACATACTCTAATACAAATACAAATCGTGTTTTGGCTTTCAACAATAATAATATATCGAAATAAAATTTTAAAAGTTACATAAAATATACACAAGATGACAAAAACACTACTTTCCCTATCCACTAGTAGGTATTCTTTTGATTACATATATTTTTTTTTTTTTTTACAACCAATGTGTTGAAATTCAATTTTAGATTTCAATTTCATCGTAGTCGTCGGTCTCAAGTTCCGTCCATGAGCGTATTTGTGTTCGAAGGAAATTGTATTATTTTCAAACTTCGCAAAGAATAACTTGTTACAAAAATATATTCACATTTTTTCCCCTTAAACAACTTATCTTACTTATTCTCTACTTTTTAAGAAGTTCTTTTTACATTATCAGATTTGTGTGTTAAAATATACAACAAAAATTAGATAATATTTAAGTTTATGCTCAATGAAAAAAACATTAAATCTTATGTAAATATATTATATCGTATAATAGCTATTATGTATATTATGTTATTTTTAAATGGAGAACGAAAAAAAAGACTTTTAATAAATTGAACAACTTTGCATTCATTTTTTTTTCTTAATATTTCCTCGACATTAAACTTATACGATCAATAATAGTCGATCTTTCTTAGTCAGATTCATCCAAAGTTACTGTGTATTTAGATAAGTCCCAATCGAAAGTCAGGTCAGTCTTCCATATAACATAGTTTCTATATTGACCTTCTTAATGGATTATATATAAGTCTGAGACTAAGAAAGTATTATCACAGGATTACACCTAATCATTATGTACGTAGGTAGTTGAATACATAGTTCCTAAACTAAATACATAATATTATATTTCCGTCTCAGATATATATAGCTGAATGCTGAAAACATTATAAATAACAACCATATTATTCTCGGTTATAGCTTAGAATATTCGAGTAACAAAATATACATAACATCTTTAATATAATGGGCACCATTGTAGTGTTAATAAAGAAATGATAAAATATTTGGATAATATTATCTAAAAACCTACGATTCTTCAACATATTGATTTGAAATTCTACCTGCTATTATAATGGTCACTGTCTTTAATAAATACAAAAAAATAAATTATGATTTTTTGGAAATCTGTAAAATAATACAATAATTTAAATCAGCTATTATTCATTTTTACTTTGTGGCATGTAAGTAAATTACTATATGTAGATATTTATTTTCGCTAAACATTTTACTATATATTATCCGCTTAATATATTGCAGCACCAATAAATTGATACTGCGATGAATTGACGATGATGAATTATTAACGTACACGTCGAATTTATGGTATTACACTAAATTGAACAATTTGTATATCTTATATAAGTTTATATATTGAAAAAAAATATGTATATTAAATTATGAACGGAATTGTTAGGTATTAAAAACATTTTTTTTTTTAATATAACTCATGTTTTGATATTAATATCGAATACATTTTTGTCCGTTTCAAATATGAAAGTCAGTTCAGTTTAATGCAGATGCATTTTAGCACAAGTCGTATTCTAATTTAAAATAATAATTTTTAAATTATTTAATCTAATTGAATATTTATTTTTTATTAGAAATCGAGTAAACAAAACTTGTAAGAATAAAATATAATAATAACAACAGCATAAATTACGATTGTTATCGTATACAAATATATCTTTATTCCGGTGTAAAAAAATCCCATAAATCAATCCATAGTGCGTGTTGTTGTTTTTATCCGATGATAGTCTATATTTTAATCTGGCCTGGGATTGTTAATACAGTTAGGTTTAAAGTTTAAATTTGCGCAATACATCACGTAAAAACTCGACTGCTGCTACAGTGCCCCATGTATTAACTCAATTTTATACGATTAATCTGTTATGTAATGTTTTATTGTTTTAACACGGAATGACGATTGGGATAATCGTGTTCGTAAAAACAATTATTTTTTTCTCGCAATTTCTATTTAGTTTTCCATTATAACTTTGGGACGAAAATACATTTTATTCCATCAAAAATACTTTATAATATAATAGCTGACTACTAGTATCATTTTTATACTTTAAAGTAAGATTATATTATGAATGTACAAAATGGTGGTTTTTTAGAACAATAATTATTTAATTTTTTTTTATAAATTATGTAGGTAGTCACATAAATTGTGATATTAAATATTGTTAAGGAAACTCATTTCAAATTGCTTATTTCAAGTGAATTTATTCTTCCGGATTAAAACGAATAATCTAATTTATATCCTTTAAAGTTGATTATACGTCCATACATTTTACAAAGTATAAAAATGTTATTTTTTAATTAAATTTTTTTTAAATTTAATTTAATAGATCTTACTTTTTAGAAGTCATAAATATATAATCCGATAGTAGATCCGACAGTTAGGATTTAATTCTCGAGTGTCGGTTTCCGACACTTGAGAAATTTAGTATCTAAACGTACCTACCCTATAAAATAGGTATATATCGTGGTCGCTAACCTTACACCTATTGTGTTTTAATAGAGTTTATAGTTTATGTCATTGCAGGGAGTAAATTCTTGACTAAAATTTATACCCGATGGCTTAGTTATATAATATACTCTTAATACTGAAAAGTTTCAAGCAAAACGTCCGAGGTTACGATGGCGGCGGCGGCGAAGACGTATCTTGAGGATAGATCTGTAGCGACCATTATCACGTTCAACTAAATATAATAAAGCTGCGGCGGTGGTAGAGACATTGGGGAGGCAAAAAAAGATTGAGAAAATCGCGTGAAAACGAGATCGACAATAGTTTAATGTTGGTGTAGTCGCTGAAAACAAAAAAAAATCCATTGTCCAACACCGCGAGGACGACAGAGACGACAGAAACCAACACGGTTATGTCGTAGCTCGACGTGAACGCCGTGCGAGTGATTATCGACGTATTATTATTATTATTATATTATTGTTACAACGTTCCGGTTCATCATCCGCTCACGGCCGGATCGTTTCGTTCGCCCGGAGGTAACGCCACGCAGGGCCACACTCACGTTTCTATTATATTTCATGTGCCCTCGACTATAACACGCCTAGCCCGCCTCGGCAGAGCATATAGTGATGATGATAACAATAATAATGTGTTATCACACGGTATTATTATTATTATTATTGTAATCATGGGTATAGCGAATAATCGCGTAGGACTGTCGAGCGCGCGTAACAAGCCCGGCATTGTTTTACTCGCGTTTTCGGTCGTTTTCCACTCGTTTAATCCGTCTCCCGACGATATTATTATTATATTATTATGTTTGTTTCGGGTGCGCCGAGCACAATATTGTACAACTGCTGCTGCTGGTTGATACCCGACTGTGAGTATAAAGGTACCTGCGCGCGTGGGTGTGTGTGAGTTTGCGTTTGTCGGTGGTTTATTTGCACATCAAACTCGAGGCTCTCCTCCGCCAGCAAGGCGAAACGTTCTTTGATAACCCCCCCCCCCAGAGCTAACCCTATCTCCCGCCATATACGTGCGTACTCCTCTCCGACCGTGTGTACCCACTCTCTTTTCAGACTTCTCTCGGTGTGCGTCTTACTGCGCCTTGAAACCGCCACTCGGGTCCATTATTTTCGCCACCAAATCCCGCCAAAAACTTAGTGTAGGTTTATGTACTATAGTACGGTTTGACTCTTTGTGTACATGGAGAATTCGCTGCCCCGTGCAAAGCTCGCTGTTACGCATCGCATACTAGATACGATAGTCACGATTAGTTGAATGCCTAAAACGATATAAATATTACTAATATTATCATACCTAGGTCAAACGTCAACCGCCATAGAAGCGTTTTTTTTTTTTTTTTAACAGCAGTGCCCTATTTATTGGAAAATATTCTAGGTGCCTGAATGCCCCACAGGCAATAACAAAAACTTTTTTTACTACCGTCGATTATTTTTTGCTTAAATGTAAAAATTTACATTTAAATATTAAAGACAAACCTAAAATGTTAAAATAATTATAGATTTCTTGTTATCTACATTATTTCGTTAAAATTAAAATAAAACTCTTTAATTATTAAGCACTGCATTCATCTACATAGACAAATAGATTATAAAATAAAATAAAGCTATAAAACAATAATTTCAGAAATAATTGGTATTATACCCGATATCGATACTCGAAGAATACCTTTTTTATTGTGAAATATTTGTGCTAGTGTTGTTTTTTTTTTTTTGTTTATTGCAAATATTTATAATGTTATACAAGAGTCTTTACTCTTAAACACATTTTATGCGACGCCAAAAAGACACTACATCATATATAACACTGTATTATACAAGCTTTTGTTTTATTTTTTAAAAATCTTTTGTGTTGATAACAACTTTGACGTTTAAAATATTAGCTTTCAGTTTAGTTTAATGGATTTTCGCTTTGACGACGAGCTGCAGCTTTCTCGCCGACGAATATTTTCACGCGAAACTAGGTACGTCAAACAGCAGCCGGTTTCCGTATTATTATGCACGAGTAATAACATTTTACGATTAAACGGCGTGCTAACATATTATGTATGATATAGTCCCTATAGCTATATATAGTAGGTAGACAGGCAGGTAGGTAGATTGGTAGGTATAGGCGCGACCATCATCATGCGCTGGCGGGGAGGGTTTTTCTCAGTCGAGATTTTGTCAACGTCATCTCGTGAATAAAACATTGTCCAACGCTCGACTGGCCTTTGTGAATTTTTTTTTCGCCTCCCATCTCCCTCGGTCTTTTACGTTCCGTCGTTCGAAAAACCCTATTTATGCGCGCATTTACATGTTATTGAGGTTGTATTTTGTGCTGTGTCGGAATAATTCATTCGTATATTATACGTCGTAGGGATTCTTTTGTGCAGATGTTATGGAATAATTTGTCCAGAGATTGTCGCTCGGCAGCGGCGGCTGGTTTAGTAGACCACCCTATACCTATATGTATATATAGTATAATATTCATTTGTGTATAAGAAATTATATCGCGGATACGACCCACGTGGGTTCATTTCTACTTCCGCCACATACGGACCATTGAATTGGCGACGGCGGCGAGCTTAATATATAATATATTATTCAGCATGAAAAAAAAACCGAGGGAATCGTGTGCGAGTTTAGTCGTAGAGGAGACGGTCACGCGTGCTCGGTAAAGGTGTGCGGCGCAAGAGAAGGACATTGGAGGGAAAATACGATTTTTCTATCCACTTTACTTTATTTTCCTACACTATAGCCGCGTATGAGTATTACATAAGAATGTGTGTGAGTGTGTGTGTGTGTGTGTGTGTGTGTGTGTGTGTGTGTGTGTGTGTGTGTGTGTATGTGTGTGTGCAGCGAGCATATATAGCAATACGACTAGATACAATTTTTTAAATTTATAAAAAATTATTACATTTTAACACGCTTTTATTTTTATTACCGTANGAATGTGTGTGAGTGTGTGTGTGTGTGTGTGTGTGTGTGTGTGTGTGTGTATGTGTGTGTGTGCGTTATGTACAACGGCGACGACGACGTAATAAAATGTAATAAGCACAGGACACGAGTACATAAATTTCATAATATAAGCTACACGTTAGTTCCTTGTATATTTATACATATTTTTTTATTTATGAACACTCGATCTCTCGATATATAGTACCGGGGATATGAACGGCAGTAAAGAATAAAATAAGAATAACGCGCTCACAACTTTGCATTAAAATCGCAATTATAGTGATTTCAATTTACGGCCCGAACTGCGCGTTGTTCTGCCCCGAGATTAAAAATAAACAATTTCCACTCGGCCGTGCCGCCGACTCACTCTCATTATATAACAAAGTGATAACTCACCTCGTTTTATTGGTCCTTTTCGCGAGTAGTATAACCATTTTGGCCTCTTCCCAAAAAAAAAAAAAAACAAATCTCCTTTTCGTTGATTGGTAAATACTTATATTTAATAACTATAACGGCAATCGAATTAACCGACCCCTCGCTACTATATATTCTCGTTATTTTAAAATTACTAATTTTAAATCTCGGCGTTTCGTTGGCTAATTCGTTTTGCGGACAAAATAAATGAAGCTGGCAATAATAAAGGATGTATAGGTATACCATTTTTAGTTTTTCCACATGAATTTTCGATGCTGAGGGAAACATTAATCGAACTCAAAATTATTTTCATTCTCGAAGAAATAATTCAATTATTTTCACTGACCAATTAACAATTCATGAGCCTCGATCCGCTCTTGTCTTACCCTTTTAATCCGATAACGCGTTACTTTGCAGAACTTGCTAGAATTATACTTTAGCGTCGGTACGCGCCTTGTGGGAGTTGGTTTTATTCAAACCCTATAGTCTCCAGTAACGGTCAAAGAATGTTTTGGTGCTTTTTACGAGTTTTTTATTTCATCCCGACTATAAATAATTACTGAAAATATTTTTATTATACCTACGTTACACGAGCCGCGTGGTTTATTCTATATTTAAATAATCAATCAACGTTTCGTCTAATTATTGAAAAATTCGCTTAAAACCAGTTTGAGTAACACGGAAACAAATTCAAACAATAATAAACAAGCGTAAGAACTTTTAATAATGTAAACAACAAGTGTCGGTGATTAAAACAAGTATTGTTAAAAAAAAATTTGTGTGTAAAGATTGTGTATACAAATAATAATGATTTACGAGCTAAGAAGAATTATTATCGTAAAAGTTTGTTTGAATAGGTTGTTATATAATAATTAAACCAAACGATATTAAAAAATATTTATTTAATACAACTTGTGAGTATTTATAAGTAAAGGATAATAATTCATTTTAAACAAAATTTAAAAAAAAAAAAACAACAACCGTTTTTTGTTCATAATTTTCCGCGTGACATTTTATAATTTAGGTCTATGTAATATATTACACTATACACAATGCACGTATATTTAAACATCATAAATGTATTTTTTTTCGGGGAAAACGATGAAAATCGGGTTTTTCGGTGAAAGACTATATTTACGTAATGCAGTATATACACTAGTCCAATTGGGAAATTTAAAATCGCAGTTTTACACGGTTCATCGGGCACTCGACTTATTAACTTAAAATTATTATGAATCGTAGCTCGTTAACTACACCCGCCCCAACGCCGCCGCGGTGCAGTCTCCGCAACGTGAATAATAAATTCGCTTGTCTCCAAGTGTACACATATACCTATACATAAATATAAATGTATATATATATATAAAGAGAGAATTGTACACAGAGAGTTTGGAAAACTTTCCGGTAATCCGATTGTTTTCGCCCCATCCCTCCCGCACGGCGGCAACACTCTGTATCCCGTTCGACCGGGTACAATTTTCTCTCGAGTCGCCCCGCGTTAATCATTGGATCTAATTTCCACTGCCCCCCTCCACCACGCTCCCGCCGTATGCCTCACCTCTGCCTGGCCCTATCTCACTTTCTCTCGCTCCCAGACCGTCTCCCCCCCACTCCGCGCCCTCCCCTCGGCGTCCGAGGTAAATTAATGTATCGGGTGTATATTATTGCCGGACGACAAGCGAATCCCGCGCGCGCTTTGGCATCGAGTGCGTTTGGCTGAGTTTCAAATTGGACACACCTGACCCGGGCGGTGATGAGGGATCAGCGAGGAACGGGGAAAAAAAGTAAAATATACTCCCTCGAAAACGGTAAATCAACCCCTTCCCGCAGAAACTACGTGGCAATTGCCCGGCCACCGTGTTGCCCCACCCACCCTTACCAATCGTCCCTTCGCGTCGGCCGTACCGAAATGTTGCTGGCCAACTATAAGACTCTATCTATCCCGTTCGGCAGGTGAACGGGGACGGCGTTTTTTTTCTTCTCCTTCTCTGCCGGAGTTTAAATAGTGTGTTGTAATTTTCGACGAATCGTGCACACATACGCACACGTACTGCACCGACGCATTTCGTTTACGGATTAGTAGGACTTCGACATATAAATCTACGATGATTCGAAACATAAATGACCTAACATATACGTAGGTGGGTAATATAATAAACAGCACGTCTCACCGTGTTTGCCGATCTAAGCGTACCTATCCGCCCAACTATATATGTGAATAAACTCTACAACTCGCTCACCGCTTGAACTTTAGAACTAGTGCGTCAATGTTTTAATACGCAATGATGGTAATTAATAATTCAACGTTTAAAGTATTAACATACATTTACTCCGTGAATTGTCTATCTCAAATATTTGAGGAACACGATATCAAACATTTTAGTTTTCTTTATACCTATTTTAAGTTTGGTAATTCAAAAAACGCCATAAATTACGCATAGTAATTATCAACACTTTCTTACCAGAAATAATTTACAAATATTTTATAATATTTAAAAAAGTTATTTACTGGCTCAAACACTTCTACAAGCGAGATACTTGGGATACATCGAGTCGGTATTATCGTGTCTATCTTCGTGCCTATATAATATTAATGTAATGTATTTATATGTCTTATTTTGTCTCAAAAATCTTTCATTGCGAAACTTATAATATATATAATAACAATAAAAAGATACATACATGATGGTTTCAAAAAAATATTACTTGACATGGGTGAATAAACAAAAAAAATAGCCACGTAGGACCTCAATGCAGCATAAAATGCATAATATTATATAAATATAGGTGGTATATTTTTCTGTTAAATATACTCACGACATGGTAAATTATTTCATAATCAATAACTCGCATTATGAGTAAAAGTTTTTACTATGTATTTTTCCATCAAATAATTCAAACTTCCTGTTTAATGAATACAAAATGATTATACGTTTCTAATAGTTATTGTTTTCAATTATATTGTTTTTGTTCAAGTCATCGAATCACTCGAGATATTATTTTTATTATACCCTTTTTACAATCCCTAATAATAATAATAACAATTATTTAATTAAAATTTGATATAATTACTATTTAACATTATTCAAACCCATCGTAAAATATATTATATACCTATTACTATATGTTTATTATATTACAATCCTGCAATAGCGATAAATCTAAATAAATGTTTTCCTAAAAGTAGGTATGAACAATAAAATGAGACATAATATAGAGTATAATAATCATTGGGATTATATTTTTGAGACTTCAAGTAAAACAGTAATTCCTAACAAGACCATTTGTTCATTAAAATAAATAGCAACGTCGCAAACACATGACTCGGAGAACAAGTAAATATGTTTTAACCACCTAGACACAAACTCGAAAAGTTGTTCAACAGTTGTATTAAGACATATTCTCTTTAGTTTCCCTAATTATGCATTACAAATTTTCATTTTGTTTGCAAAACACAAGTTTTCACGGGTTGTTCGGCGATGTGTACTAAACAATCGTTACATGGCCAAAAGTTTTCGCTAAAATTAATATTTATTAATAAGAAACGAAAAGAAAATGAATGTTTCCGCAAGAAATATTCTAAAACAAACGTTATGGGTCACACGGTTACTACTACGTACAAATATTTTTGTCGGAAAAAAAAATGAAAAACTATAGTAAGTTTGGTCAAATTTATCGGACGTATACATCAGAAATATTATGAAATATCTTCAGTAAAAATAACCTTCAAAGAACATCAAAATTATAAAGGTAAAGATGACTTATTTTTTTTAACTCGGACAGGTCTTATAACAATGACTCATCTAATAAAAACTTTAAAAAAAAAGAAAACAAGGAAATGCGCTTAAAAAGTTTCAACAAAATTGCACTTTGTTATCATTTGTGCTTTTTTGTATTCTAATAAATCCATGACGTTTTAAATGACATAACCGATTGAACCTCATTTTTTTTTCTTCATCAAAAATACTTACAATGCACACCATTTAGTTTTTTGTCTCGACTTCACAAGCTATCTGATCGCAATAAATTGTATATAAAAACATCTCGAATCTTAATCAAACTTTATACAAAATATATTGCATCGATTGATTTCAAATAAACTTACACTATTGGGCATGATTAATTTGAGAAATATGCATGAAAAAATATTATAAATGTGTATTGTAAAAGATTAAAAAATATTTATTGTTTTTGTGTAATATTTATTTATAAGACAACAAATACTTGAGATGAAAGATAATCTTAAACAGAAAACTGGATTTCATTTATAATATTTTAACGAAGTTAATTTGACGTAAATTTAATCCAAGATATAATATAGTCATTTGTATATTGAAACGATGTCATAATCGATTACTAACGTTTTAATTTATCTTTTTTTATAAATACTAAAATAAGTACTTGAAATATGTTTTAAGAGTCAAATGAAATTGAAACCGTTAAAATTATTTGAAAAAAATAAACTGTTAGGAAAATCCTTGATGTACATCTTATTATTGTGAATACAAAGGACACTAATGCACTGTTTGCCTCAAAATTAAAATCAATTTCACAGCGTTTTTAATGTGAAAATCAGATGTTTAAAGATTTAGTTTTTTTTTTTTACTATATAGGTATATTAAAGACGTATTAGGGTTACCTCGTTCAATACAAAACTAAATAAATCAAACATGGCGATTACTTTGCATATCAAATTTGCTTTTCAAACACAACGTTCGGAATCCTAGTCCACAGGGTCTATAAATCGTTTTATTTTTTTCATAATTCAGAGAAATCATTGTAAACTATCCGCAAATCTGCATTTTTTTTTCAACAGACAGTAAACAAATTTTATCCATTCTAAAATGTTTTCACGTCTTGAAATTACATTGCAACCTCGAAAACCGACAAGGACCGTGATCTTTTACACTCGCGAGGGATTAGGTAAACTTTGCGGTGCATAATTCAAAAACGTTGTAATGAGAACGACACCGGGGTTTTTCGTATACTCACTTGGTTTCTCATTTCCAAGGTGTTTTAGCCACCGGTAGTTTTACTTTTTTTTTAACTCCAAAATTAATGTATGTAATAAAGAGTCGGGAGAATACCATAAATATAAAATGAAATAATAAATAACTTCGTATTACGAACGGGAAAATAGAAGGGTGCGAACGGTATAAAAATGACCTTTATAGAAGTTTAGCTTTTTTTCCAGCAGAGCTGAAAAACGTAATTCGTACAGTGAATATTATTACTATTTAAGGTTGTTCCATTGTGTTCTAATCGAGATTTATATTTTTTGAAATCGAGGAAAATTATAAAATATGACTTAAAGAACAATAATAATTATTCTCATTCAACTAAAATTACATAATCACAGTTTTCGACTTATAAGAGTACCTGTTAGTAAAAACGTTGGCTCAACCAAAAATCTCGAACAGTGTTTTTCAACGCTACCGTTTATCACAATATTCCAATATTTAAAAATATCTTAATAGCAGGATTTCACGCGCAGCAATAATAGTGTTTTTTTTTTAGACTGTCTTATGATAATGATTGTAGACATCAATAAGCGGGCGAGCATAAATCTCTACAACGTATACTATGCCAAAAATTGCGATGTTTTCATTTTCCAGTGTCGAATGCGTTTAATGTGGTTATCGTCATGTGTTACATCGAGCAGAATTTCGACTTTACACGAAGGGTGTAAAATATACATTACCATAATATTATCTAGTATCCGTGTTGGCATCAGGTTGGTACAAACGCGTTTTGCTTTTGGATAGAGATAATTATTTGACCCCCCCCACAGGTGAATATAGGCATTTCGAGCATGCACCCTAACCGCTGGCCTCGTATTTCAGCCGAAAATACACGGCCAGAGCTTTAATTAAATCTACCTTACCCTCGACCGACGGCACCGCCGCCACCCCTGCCGCCCCTGGTTGTGGAAAACAAATGCAATTATAATCGCTGTATCTTCGCCATGTACAATAATAATATGTTCAGCTACCCTGTGCTCGTCAGCTGTGCCGGGCCGGGAGTTCATTTGTGTAGCAATTAACATCGTCATCGGTACATCGCGCGCGCTTTAAAGCAATTTCCAAACCTTCGGAGACTGGAAATTGTACTCCCACGTTTTCCGGCTTAACGATTTTTTTGTTTTGCATATTTTTTTATTTGAATTCCTATCGTGTTCTTTTTTTTTTTTTTGAGGGTTTTTTAATGGAAGTCAAACGCATTCCATGCTGTAATAATTACTGGAATACCACCGCCGACATTTTTGGCCTTGCCCGTCCTGCGTGAATTGAGAAAAAATCGTTTAAGCGTAGTATGCGGAGGAGGATAACGAAGACGAAGAGAGGATGATGTCGGAGGTGGTGGTGGCGTTGATGGCAGTGCGGTGGCAGATACACGTGTCGGAGTGCTCGAAGGTTCCGAAAAATAATTGGTCGATTGATTTTCAAATTCAATGTTTGTTTGGTAATTTCATTATGCGAATAAACACTTCCCATGTTTGTTGGTTGCTGATTCAATAGCTATGAGAAAATAGAAATAATTTCTATTATCCCCTTTTGTGCAAAAATAACACAGACATATAACATATACTAAACAATGTCGAGGGTTTTCCATTTTGCTCGCATTTAAATTTTTGAATTTATATTTACGAAATATAATATATATATATATGTGTACATTGTACACCATTCACATACTGTTTAGTATTTGTAAATGTATACGTGAACTACTGTTTTATGCATTGTGGCAAAACGTTTATCTAAATATCATAATATAATAACCTTTCGTGGAGTATATTATATTATTATCATTTAGTTATCATGCCGTACGTGTGTTAGTATTTAGTCGGGTTTAATTGAATTACTTTTTTTTATTTGATCTAGTTGGTATTTTAGAGAGGTCGAAATTTAAAATTTTCCGTAGGTAATTTACAAAAAAAAATATCAGAGTAAAACTAAAAAATAAAATAAGCATTTTTGTTAAAATGTTAATAATATTATTATTAAAATAATTGATTGGTAACCTTGGATACCCACATATCAGACCATCCTCCGTTGTTTTATCGTGTATTTTATCAATGAATTGTCATATAATACATCTATTACAGCAGAGCCTACGAAGGACACTTGACTCCTACTGTTGTAGGTACTGCAGACCGATTACCTACCTACTTTCCTCTCTTTTAACATGGGAGTAATACGGGTTGTTCGTCCCCAGCTTAAATGTTATGACAAAAAGTGTTAAAAAAATAACTAATGTAGTTTCGATAATAGCGTTATAATATAGAGTTAACTCGGTGCGTAAGTGTCTGGGGGACCAAAGTGTTAACCGTCGAAACTTTTGTGTTACGGTCTTGAATTTTAATAGGATAACACGTTGCGACGACTGGAAGTGAAAACTTGTAATCGTATCAAACCGCGACGTTAATGTCTTAATTTTATCAAAATCGTTATAAATTCTCATCTAACCGAAATTCCCTCGGAAACGTCACGGAAAATTGGTTATTATTAGAGCGGTTTTGTCATGCCGTCAGAGCAGCGCCTTATATATATATATATAATATATAATATGGATACGTCGTGCACGATGCTGCTTCTGTGCACTTGGACTGGTAATGGTATATATATATATACGATATAATATAATATTATTCCATTTGGGAATTGGCAGCGGAGCTGTTTTATTGCTCTATTCGTATTGTGTTTTCCAATTTCCTGACGGATGAATTGAAGAAGAATATTCAGTTGTTTCTTTCTGCCGTGTCTCTATATGCGTCGAGTCAAATCCTGTAACTTTCGCCCCCGTTCGCCGACAAAGCGGGTTACATATTATCGTCACACCCCCGCAGACATGCATCAATGGTCTCGTGAAAAAGGGGAAAACAGCAGAAGGAATACACATTGGAAGTCAGTTTACCAACTGTGACTAACACAATACATCGTGACATGACGTGTGCCGCACAACGGTGTGAATTGTATTTAATATCATCCCGTATGTCCCGCACACATCATACGAGCATGAAAATAAATTATTATTCAGTTGCGTATTATATACTATCATTATTGTTGTGACTGCGTTGGTTTCGCTTTGTACAGGAGTTTTAGAACATAATATATAATTATAAATTTTAAAAATCGTATACGTTACGTAATACGCAATCCGTTCAAAAATTACGCTATTGATATTGAAGAGTTCAATTTGGCTTTTCCCAATAACTTTCGTTTTCCAAATCAATAAGACAGAGTATCAACAAAGTTGCGGTTCCGATGTCACAATTTTAGAGACTTAAAAATACTAACTAATTTGTGGCGTACGCGTTATTTGCAACCTTTAATATAAATCACACGCCGTACGTTTTGACTCCAATTCCGCCCGAAACTTATTAATGAAATCGGCAAAAGTCTCGATAATGTTTCCGCGAAACGTCTCTCGCATTTTGGTTTTGAATTTGATTTGATCAAAATCCATCATAGCAATAATGTTTTACAGTTGGCTGCGTCGTTTATAACTTGTATTTTATTAACATTTATGATAATAACTCGCTGGCACGCTGCAGTGAGCGCACACATAAGGCCGAATTGTTGTCATAACGTGCGCTGGCTCTGCCGTACTTACACACACGGCCAAACAATTAATTCGGTCGTAAATTGTGTGCGTACTTGACATTCCTGACACATTGCCTGCCGTCGCGTTTACGTTGGCGCGCTAAGTTTGTCGAACATTTCAGCCCGATATTCCGTCGTGAATTCATTATGTACCCCGCGAAATGCAATAATTAGATTTAATAAAATTTGATTAAGGTATATAACGCCGCGCCGGTGCACGTGTTTAAAGCGCGTAATTATTCGAATTATAATATTGTAACCGCGATAATAATCGAACCACAACTACAACAGCCGATGGTGGAAATACCTACTGCAGGAGCTATACCTAGATTTCTGGAATTCTTTTCCCGACCAGACGTTTCTCGATTTCGATAAAAATATGAAGGGAAAAAATGGACGATCACACTCTTCTTAATGCTGTTTTGAGAGCGGGTACTCGTAGATTTCATTTCAATCTCGCGAATTCATCATTTCGGATGTGTAAAAATGTAATTCCGAACAATTCGACGTGCCCGGTATTCGTAAACGCGCTCAGGTAATATAATAATAATATGTTCAACCCGAATCTATCATATGTTTTCTGACGTTTTTCGCTGGGAACTAATACTACGACCCCGGATCTAAGTAAACATAATCCTTCCTTATCACCCGGTTGCCATGCCAATCGACAAACAGGTCTCTCTTGTATTTTTTCTTTTTTTTTCTATACATGCATACATACATATAAACTATATATACATATAATGTACAATATACATGCATATATATATATATATGTGTGTATGAATGTGTTATTATAGGTTATTGTTTGCCCGTCTCGTCGACATGAATTGTTTGTGTGAGTGTGTGCGCGTGCGATCGCGTATATATGCACCAACAGTATTTTATACCCTTTTCAACCCAAATATTTATTTAACCAACTTGATTACACCCATAGCCTCCGCCGCCGCCACTGCCAACGAATGAATTTAATCAGATGCTTCTGACCGGAAAAACGTAAGTTGCATTACGCCGGCGGGACTTTGGACGTGCCGAACGATAATAATATGATAAACATTATTTCCAGTTGTAGGTATACTAAAAAAATGTTGTTCAAAATGAAAACAAATAAGAAGCTCAAAATAAAGTACCTAAATAAATTAAAAAATGGTATGATTTAATATAGTTTACGCACTTGTCGATATTTTTTCCGATTCATCCAATGGCGTCTTAAAAAAAATATTGCTGTAGGTACATCGTCTTATCGTTGCAGTGAACAAAAAAATAATAACATGTAACGGTTCGCCGAAGACGTGAGTAAATGTTACTGCGATTTTTAATAAAAATGCATTTCTTATATCGTAGAAATGATGCATGTGATTTTGTATTCACTCGTTTACTATATACGGTGTATATAATATCAGTTTACGTGTACAAAGATGATGCACGATTTGCATCGCGGGTTTAGTCGAAAGGAATAGTATGATGAGAAAATTTACTCATGTAAAAATTCCTCCGCAAAATATTGGTAATAATATTTTTTAGAGTATATGCGTAAAAAAAATAATAAAAGAAATGTTCTATGTCAAATGAATAAAAAAATAAAACCTTACAGTGCATATATGCAATTGAGTGAGCCTATTCAAATTTAAAATATTCAAATTTCTTTTCTATCTGGAACTATATCAATCCAATTCAAGTGTGGCGTTATGCGACTATGAAAAAAATATATACATATAATAATAAGTAAATATGGTGTCTGGAGAGGAGATGGTTGAAAAAATACAACAGTGAAAACAATATTGCGTACTGCCTTTCGTTGGCGACTGGTAAATATTGCAGCAAAAGGGTTTTCAGACATAAAACGCCGTCCAATTTGTCTTGCAAGCTGGGCCCCCCGTCCTGGGCCAACAGTCGGGTGTTTGAGAAAACAGCTTTTAAAAATCACAGACGGAACGCGAAAAGATAAAAAGGCAAAAACGTACACAAATGTGCGGAAACCCTGCGGGAAATCAAGCCCCCGATCGATCGAAACGGCCTAGGGAAGTAAAAGAGTAGGGAAATGCATGTAAGGACAGCGAGAGATTAGCGGCGAGGACGGATAAGAACAAGTGGGCATTTGGAAGCTATTAATGCGACCCTTTTTATTTTTTGTTCACATTCCTTCTTCCTCTCAGGTTGTCTCCATTTTGTAGCCGGTGATAGGAAAAAAAAATCCGAACGAAATGGTAGCTAAATTGAAAAAGAGATTTACCTGCGGATTATCGAAAGTGTTGAAGCAGATCCATCTTCGATGTGGAAACCACGTTTATTTTAAAGTCTATTCACTGCCTAGCATATACTTTTGGTGCCTTAAAAGATTAAGAATAAAATACGGAAATCCTTCCGGGTTATACGCCAATCCTGAAACGTCGGTATACCTATATACCTATATTATATTAGGTGTGGAAAATTGCATTACTTTATTAATCATACGTAATACGCTACATTCCAAGCGGAGATACGAGTATGATATACAAACGTATAACTCATTAAACACCGTGGCCAAATGATTAGAACGTTACCTTTACTAAAGTTGAAAACAAGGTCTTGAAATTAATTATATTTCTAGATCATCTATATTTTTCGGGGTTTAAATGATAAAACCTGCAATAAATACATTTAGATTACTAATATCTATTTAATTTATAATGCATATCAAAAGATAGAAAACATTTTGAAGATATCGTTTTTGAATTTCAGGTATAAAATATTATATTTATTATTAAAAAATACGACAAATAATGTGAAATAGGTACAGTAGAATCGTTCACAAACAAACGTAGTTTAAATTCAGTAGTAATCTTAAGTGCTTAAAAACCATTTTGGAGTTGAATTTTACTATCGGAGCTAACGGTTTAATAACAAACGTGAAACGATGGCATAACTGTTACAATACTATTTCACGAATAAATAAAAAACAAAACGAAATGCACCTAATATCTACGTGTTTTATTGCGTATAGTAGGTACCTACGCACACACGATACATAGTATACAACACTATTTGTCTTTTATTGCTTTTGACATAGATTACACTTTATTAAAGGGATAATTTTTGTTTTGTTTCAGCAGGATTCCATAAATCTGGAACCATCAAACATTATGAGCTGCACGTCTAAAGGAAAATCTGAGGTAATGTAACAAAAGTGAACTGTTCTTTTATTTTATTATGGTTTTTATTTTATTTTTATTTTTTTGTTATCGTTTAAAAATAATAATAAAATACTGGGTGTTAGACGAAAGAGATCTGCACCGTATTTTACGCAAAACAGGTATACACGCGCGTTAGGTGGAGACTTTAAGCTTTGTTCTTTTTTACGTGGAGGATGACAGGAGGGAGCAATATGTTTACAATAACAATAGGGAACGAAAGAAAAGACGGAATTATTTCTCTTGCATGTGTGTGCCGCACTGATGTGTGTGTGTGTATGTGTTCGCGCGTGCGTGTGCGCGAGTGTATAATGTATATATGTGAGCGTAATATCCATGCCCAGAGACAAAGAGTAATAAATATCCCTGTATAGGTTGGACAAAAGAAGTTTTCTGAATGCGAAAATCCGGATTAAAAAAAAAAAACAACAACAACAAACTAATGTTATAGCGGCGGCTACAGGGTAAAATCAACAGTGCTAGAAATAATATAGATGCATGCGTGCACGTGTATACGTAAATTAAAGTCGACTAAACCTCGGTCGCCGTGTAACGCACCAGACGCGTGTAGGACTTTGGTTTGGTGCCGTTTTCGCATCGAATTTAATTTGTAAAATAGCTCTTAATGCGTAATCCATTACCGTTAAGCTCGGACGGAAGTCAATAATCCAATTCCGAACCCGGGTTCTTGCGGTTTATTAAATTCTTAACTCTCGGGCCGCCAAACGACCCCGATCGCGGTGCCCTCCCGCTCCAACTACTCCGACGTGCCCGGGCGGTGATTGAATTAAATCTACTAGAGAAGATATACCCAACATTGGCACTGGCCGTCAAAAGCAATTAGCATTTTAATTTGGACCCCGAACAATACCCAGACGCCCTCCGGAGGTTAAATAGAATCGCGATACAGGGAGGGCAATACTGTTGACAGGAGAGGTGTACGAGGTGGCTGCCACCGCGGACCGATGGTATAGACAAGAAGTGGAGTCGGCACATAATAATAATATACCGTTCAGTCCATTTGACGAAACTCTTTTATTTTGAAAAAAAAAAAACAAAAACAAAAAATAGTATATGATATTATATATTATGTGCATAAAGGAGGTCCATGTATATACATATTATATATGTATATATAAATATTCAAAATAAAGTCACCGCAGAATACCACGGCCGTCAAAAACAGAACAATGTTGTTATCCGTATCACTGTTATGCAAAATAATAATTATAAACACATCTCTGCCCTCGCGCCACGGACATCGATGACAGAGAGCATACTATACCCTTGATTCAACCAACTATCAAAAACAATAATGGGGTTTTCGATGTAATAATAATGGTTTGATGGCTCGGTCGAGGGGGGGGGGGGAGGGGCGCTTGTGTCTTGTTAGTCGAACGTAATCCCGCAATGACGGCGGCGGATGTATTCCGATCTTTCGATGTGCGTAGAAGTTAATCCAGATGGCCGCCGACAAACCCGTAGAATACACACGTATATATACGTATACGCATTCGATTTTCAAGCAGAACGGCATCTGGTAAATATAAATCAATAACAATATGAGAAAAACGGTTCATATATATTATCGTATAATGCAGACCCTATTCGTGATTAATTTATTACGACATTTTTCTACGGATTTTCTTTGCTGATTTGTTACGCACTCACGTCCATCAATTTAATCGCGTATGCTTGGTTTAACTCACCCGAAAATAATATAACGTCCACGTTTGAAGGTAATAATATTATTAATAATATATACTATTTAGTAATTTTTCTATTATTTATTGAAGAGTACTTGCAATCTGCTCTTCAGGACGCAATCGGCAAAAAAAATAAATAGGTATTTAATAATAATAGATATTATACAAAAAAAAGAACAATGATATTATTGTACAAAAGAGGAGACTATCCAACGATAGAACCCAACATTTTTCTCTCTCTTATTTTTAAACAAAAACACAGAAATAGTTATATGCATAATATATTTTTTATATTTGTGATTTTTTTAGCTCAGCTATCGTTTTAGTCTGCAGATAGGTAAATATTTATGGTGGACTGTGTATCTGATGATATATTTTGTGATATTTACGGATTTGTACTAGTGTGTTTTTATGTAAAATGTTTTCAACGTTTATTGTCTGGCCGTTTCAATTTTAAGATAGTTTGAAACATCTATGCACTTTCAGAAGATATCATTTAAAAAGTGATCGATAATACGAATCGGTAACGATTGTGCAGAATCTCAAATTTGAACCCCATATAAAGGAGATATAACGCCTTAAAGAGATAATGAAAATAGCTACAGTTTTAATCCACCATTTTCTTTAAATAATTTATAGTAAGTAGTTTCGGTTATTTTTGTATGTTTAGAATATATTAAGATATTTTTTTTCTAACTCAGTAATATTTTAATGATACATACAAATTGCAAATTAAAACTACGCGTCTTATATTACGTATCCTACCTACTATTAATATTACATATTTCTGTCTTGAATATTACACACCCTTTTAAAAGCGTACGATGTTAATTGAGAATAGTAATGCTATACAAAAACCAGCAGTGTATAAAGTTGTTCAACAAGTTTGTTTAAAACTTTAAACGACTTTCGGTCATCGGTAAATATTTAACGACGAACACGGGTATTTTAAATCCTTCCATTTTAATATTAGTTTTATGCCTTTTTTTTATATTGGGAACAAATTTTGTTTGCGCTTATAGACATCATAATACTCTTCGACATCGAAAACTACCTTTTACTCATTACGCGTTTGAAGACTATAAACAAACTAAATTACTTTTAATTGATATTGGGCAAAGCGCGGCATTGCGCGAAACTTCAAAAGTGGGTAAAACAATATTGAGAAAATCCGAAAGGAACTACTGAAAAATCGTCCTACTTGAGTCGCTGAGCTCTCGCGCTCATCATTATTAGTGTTTGAAGTGTGTTTCGAAATTCCTGGTCGGCGGTGGCGTGGATGCAGTTTGCTATTTTCAGAACCATTTCGTTTTTACCCCGCCGACGGGCCATTCTATTCTTTGTGTTTGAAAAAAAAATATATTAATAATAATAATAATAAAATAAAGTATTGTTGCCGTTGTTATGAAAGTGTCCACAAGTTTAAGACGCGAGTGCGACCACCGGCGTAATAGGAACAGCCAATAAAATTGTGCGTGCTGTATATGCGAACTTGGGAAATTGGCAAAGTTTGTGCGGGCTCGCGCGTTATATTTGAGGTTAATACGAAACTTACCGGCGGCGTTTACTGTGCGTGAAATGTCCTCCTCGAAGGTGTATAATAATAGTGTCCCGTTCCCCAAGTCGTTTTATGTGTACCACTAGGTATATAGATATTCAGCTAGACCGTTAAAACGTTACCATTTATTATAATATATATATGTTTCAAAATTTAATTCGAACCACCTACTCGTTACGAGCACTTACGACAACCGTAACTTCCGAGTAAAATTGTTAAAAAAAACAAATAGTAAAAACCGTCATCATCCGTATTATATACACAAAGTTTCCAACGTTTCTATAATCCAAACTAAATTATTATATTATCGAAGAGGTTTTTTTTTTAAATTTATAGTTGAACGTACAATGCGCGACGTAAGTACAAAATGAGTACATAATTCAAGTTATTATTATTAAATATAATATTAGGCATATTTCTAATTATGTCATGGGTGGTTAATCACATTAATTAATTTGAAATTTTTAAAGTATCAAATTATTTATAATATGTATATTATATTTTATCGTATGAGTAGGTATAGTATATCCACGCACAGATGTTTGGATATTATATTTTTATAATTACTCGTCACTTTCCATAAGTGTATTAGTATAGTTATTGTTATGACATACGATCGATCGATCATGAACGCTTTCAATGTGATTAAAAATATTTTTATTTAAATGCGGTTCAAACGGGTTGCAATCTCCAAAATAACATATTCGAACGATTTCCTGCGAACGTGGCGTCGTAATGAATTATAATCCATTAAACATCATCACATCGTTCATCGTTCGATAGTACCTTAGAATGTACGTTTGGCGTTTTTAAATAATTACATTAGGTGGTACTCGTTGCACTCAGATATTGTGGATAATTGTTTTTGTCCGACATAATATGTCTTCACTCCTCAATAGTTAATAAGCGTTTGAAATATTAAAATGAATTTTCGCTACCCCGGCGATAATCGTCATCGTCGTAAATTTAATATGACTTTGGGATTCGAATCAATCCTTAGAAAAAGGTGGTACGGCCTCGATTTTATTTACTTTTTTTTTCCACAAGGCAGGCCTCATTGTGTCGGAAACCTTACCTCCACCGCCCTCCACCAGATATTGGATAATTTACCCCCGAATACGGTCTGACACCGTAACGATCACGAACAACACAATTCCTTTTTATATTTTTTCTGTTTTACTTTTCCGTGTACACATTACGTGTGTGTTTATTGTGGCACAAGGCCGTGACGGTTCATTGTCGGATACTCGGATATACAGTATATACCTGCCGTCGTGAACACCAGTAAACAATACAAATGGGGTGCGAAGAAAACACTGCAGGTATAGGTAGGTATAAGGTAGATGGTACTGATGATTTTCAACGCAACACAGTCGAGGTCTAATGAAAATTTGAAAAAAAAATAAGGTCAAAAAGTTTAAAATATTGATTCAGATAACCTATTTTATTTAAAACAAAACAAAATTCTACTATACGTGCACCGGTGTAAAAAAATTAAATATTTCCTGCCCAATTATTGTTATATATGTACCATTAATAATTAAATTTTCCCATTACTTCACCTAAACTCTCTCTCTCTCTCTCTCTCATCCTTTCCCTCAAACTAATAACTATACACATATATATGATTTGCTTGACTGTGTGGTGTATGGTGGTACTAGTGTACTACGTGTAAACCTTTTTTGATTAATTTAACTCGTCGCTGTGGAATCAGATTAAAATACCTTCAGAATTTATTAAAAACGCGATATTGCGCGCTGCCTGTGTTATGATGAAATATTGCATTAACATTATTATTACTACAACTACTACGACTTCTACGACTACTACTAATACAGCTACCATATATAACAGTACCAATATTGAAAACAAATTATTCAGCAGAATTAATAATTCATTTTACATCTATACTATACAACACTAATAATATATAGTCATCTCCAGTGTTACATGTAGGTACCTTCCATTTTTTAAATACGTTTTGAAATCAAATTCGTACTACACATTTTTAACAAACAACTATTTACAAGGCTTTTTGAACTAATGTATTTGTTTGACTTTTCTGTTTTTCTCGAAATTCATATATTACTGTTCGAACATTTTTTTTTTCCTGATCTTTTTTTACACGGGATATCTCGTATGCTTAAAATAATTAATATTATACTTTTATTCAATGTAAACAATACAGTAATGGTACTAATGTGAATATGCAATATTATTATACAGTGAAACTTCCGTATTGCCTACTACAAAGTCTCGGTGGGCAATAAAAAAAATTCATATATAAATTCATTCGTAAAATATAATTAAATAAATTCAACTCTAATTAATTAGTATGGTTCTCAAAAATATTTCTTGTAACAGAAAATTTCTGTAAAATAGGGTAGTTAGTTGTATGGAAGGTTCACTTTTTGAGTAAAAGTAAAATATCCAAGTAATTGTGTGTAATAATGGGTTTAAGTTCACAATTAGAATAATACTTATACTGTAGAATTTATAAGTTTGTTATTTTTTTTTTTTAACTCTGAGGCATATGTATCATATAGGTGGGCTTATCTCCTTGTATACATTAATGGCATATGAATCTTTTTTTTTAACAACTCTTTAAAAAAAATGCATTTATGTGCGCACAACGAAACTGAACTAATTATCTTACAATATTCGGAAAAATATAATATATTCTGACTATAATTATTCCGAAAATCCTTAGCTATAGCAAAAACTATATCAATTATAAATATAACCATGTATGTACGATAGTATTTGTTCAAGTGGTGAAGTGCTCTTAATGAACAATGTTGACCATGCGTTAATTCTCTGATCCTTTAATGATCCTCCATTGTGCTCGTATTGCAGTGTCTAAATTACTTATGATCTTATTATATTATCTTATCCCCAACAAAATGGCAACAAAAAAAAAATTAATGATCCTTGATTCGGTATTATATAGGGGGACATTTTACAATGTACATTTTTTTTTTTTTTTTTGAAATTATGAGAGAGGAAATGTTTTTAAATTTTACAAAAAGACACTAAGCCCGTATACGTAAATGGATTTATTTACTTAATATTTTCTATTAAAATTATAAAATTATTTAAAGATAAAGTGGTGATAGAATTAGTGATATTTTGGTGGTTTGAGTAAGAAACCCGTCATCAGCACAGTTCAATGTATTTCCTGTCGGCGAGTAAAATTACATAAAGATCGTTTAATACACCGAAAATAATTATCTGATGACGGAAACAATAATATAGTGGTTTTTTCATCTGTTTTATATCATCACGACATAAAATTATATAATAAGTGTTTATTTTTATTTTATTGCTATTACTCTTAGAACCGTATACTTCGTTATAAATCAGTGACAGCTTTACTTAACTGTCTTTTAACACAAACGCAATACGGTTTAATTATATAAAAAAAAAAACACTTAAAAGATTGTTAATCTTACATTCAAGTGAAAAACATTTAAATTACTAGTATATTTCGTTCATACAATTTATAGTACCTATTCACGTCATCAAATATTTATACCAGCGTCCAACATATAATATTATGAATACGATACAAGTATAGTCAATGTGATAATCATTTAACATTGAATATATTTGAATTAATATGAAATAGTAATTGTAGTATTAATATCATTAGTACTCAGGTTTGATTTAAAATTTTAGTAACAGTTAACTGAAACAAGGCTTTATTTTTCGTCCAGTTTAATGAAAATAAATTAAATAATCTTTTTTATTTAAAACCGAAAAATTGTATCGATTTGTTGATCAAGCTCCTCTTTGATAAACCTTTATAGTTTTAACCGAAAGGGAATATTAATTGACTACAGTTAAAATTAAATTATGCAATATTTATAGAATAGGTACATTTAATGTAATTATATTGTATTTTATTAATTTCGTGTACTTAAAGAAATACTATAATGAAAAACAATTTTATATTAACTTCGATATTAGTGTACCTACTTAAATCTACAACTTAGTTATAATACAATCAACAAATAATATATTCGTATAACGTCAATCTTCGAAACCATGAAAATTAGTTTTCATCGTCGTATAAAATAACTCGAATTAGAATAAGATTGGAAAACGACACTTCAATAAAAATCCAGATAGCCTTATTCATGCTAATATTTTGCTCGATTTTACATACATAGACCAGCTGAACTGTGTGACAGTCTATAATATACGAGTGCATGGTGCATCCATCATGTTCTAAAATACTTTTACATTTTTATTTGAAATTGAAAAAGAAACACTGAACATATACTTTGTTGTTACCTTTATATGAAATATGATATTATATTTCTTTCTATTTACGAACCATAAAATAAGTTGGTGTAATATCATCTCTCGTGTATAGAGAATTTAAAAAAGTTTCAGTAAAACCATATAATAAATTCATTAGAAAAATACGCTGTTTTATCGCCAACTCGTGCTTAACTTTTTTCATTGTAACTGACGGTTAAATCAATATTGTAATACAAAGAGAACAAAAACTAAAAGTATTCAATTTAAGAGTTCAAAATACATAGTTTCTTTAATATGTATTTCATTGGACTAAATGTTACAAAACGATTAATCCGTCACTGGTACCGGTATTGTATTAAACCGAATCGGAACAACGCCGCACAAAAACTTAACACGTGCAAACCGTTCTTCTATATAATATGCCGTCAACTTTACGCCCTCCGAACACATTTTAAATTTTCCGATATTTGCTGCATTTGCTATACTTTAAAAAAGTGGGATAAAAATTCAGTACTGGTTCGGTTAGTAGTAAGTCAAGGTGAGTTCCAATTATGTGTATGAATTGTATGATATCATGAATATAATTTACGAGTAGGTATACCAATTAAAATTTTATTTGATAAGTTCCATTTTGTATTTGTTATTCATAAAATTACGTGATTTTCTTTTTCATTGTCATATCGTTTCTAAATAAGTGTCATCTAATTTGTATCGGTAGGTATTTTACGTTTTCGATGTAAAATGCCGCGATTCGTAAGCACGTCATACATGGGCGCCCATAGGTAACATTTTAGGGGGTGTCGAAATAAAAAATTTGGGTAATAAGGTAATACTGTGGTAATATTTATTGAGCTACAAGTTCATAATATTTTTTCGATGGGGGGGGGGGGGGGGAGGGCCCCTTTTTTCCCCCCCCCCCCCCCCCCAATGGGCGCCCATGACGTCATATAGGTATTAGGTATGCTTAGGATCTTAGCTCCAATTAAACATCGTCGTGTTCGTCTCTACGTAGTTTAAGAACAAGACGGATTTTGTGTAATATTATAATATGTATGTAGTTGCACTGCGACTGGCTCGCAGGGTATTTCGACAAACGAAAAGGCGACTGCGCTACAACTACTGCTGCAGTACAGCATGTAATATAATAATATAATATCATAATGATATATTTATGGGCACATGGGACGGCGTAGTACTGCCCATAATATAATATGTACATGCATATAAATATTATATATGCATATTATTGTATACAGCCGTGCTGGAACCGAGATCCTCCGAGGTACCGACTATGATAATATTATAATAATATCGACGTTCGTAATGATAAACGTTTCCGCGTACAATAATAATATATTATAATATCGTTTCGCCGCTTCAGATAGTTGAACGCGAAACGCGGCTGGCTGACCCCCCCCCCCCTCCCGGCGTAACTGCTACAATTTCCTGACCCCGCGCGGTCGCATATATCCATAATAATATAATACCTATACCGACCCCTATATACGCCACGCATACACCCCCGATATATTATTACTATTATTATTATGGATTGCTGTGTTATTACTATTACTATTTACATAACTATATCCATCGGATTTCAATATTGGTCACACACGCACGCAAGCACTCCGAGTCCCCGGGCGATGGTAAATAATAAAGATTCGGATATCGCGTCCGGTTATGACCGCACGCAGCAACGCGGCCCCGTCGGCCAAGGCGCTTTGTCATCCGTTTTCGACACAAACGCCCATCATTCATGCAAACACAAACGTTTTGAATACGGTTTCCGATTGTAATCGCGAAATCCCTCCACGCACACGCCGCGCCGCCGCCGCCGCCGTCGTCGTCGTAGTCGTCGTTCGCTCCTAAATTATAATTTACAAGGGAGATGTGCGCCGTTTGACGTCCTCACACACGCACATATGCGCTAAAATGCGCACGGTGTATATATCACCTATGCCCTGTATATATCCGTACGTGAGCCAATTGTAATTTAGCGACGGGTCCCGGCTGGCGACTAGGCCACAGAGGTGTGTGTGTGTGTGTGTGGGTGGGTGTGGGTGTGTGCGGTGAACACGACGGAGCAGAGTGAGAGTGCGTGGTGCCGAGTGTGTGTGTGTGTGTGCGAGCGCGAAAGAGCAACGATAATAATTTTCCGAGTTATTATTTACGATTGCCCGGCCGGACCCCGAGGTCGTATATTATTCAGTAGAGGTCAAAACATTATTGAAATTTTCCGTTTTTGCCGCCAAAAATATTCCCCCGTGCGACCACCAAACTGGCAATAATAATGATAAAAAACATCATCGTGTATACTATATTTTATTCGTATATAGGTTCCCTGCGCTATGCGAAAAAAACACACCGAAATTTATTCGACCGGACGGCGAACAAATTAAAAATATGTTTACCGAATATGAAAACGATTTTCCATATTAGTATTTAACCGGTATAGTAGCATATATAGGATGGTTCTTCTTTTACACATTTTTATAACAGAATTAAAACATTTTTTTCCGCTTATTCCTTATCAATTCCACATTATTATTGTTTTGGTTACATCCATCATATTGACATAATTTAATCGAATACATAATAATAATTTATAACGGTAGATAAGTCAGGGTGGGTATATTTATTCGTCATATTTGAACTCCTTTGGTATATTTTGTACAATATACATAAATTACACATATTATACCTGTATACAAATACATATTCGTAGGTGAGGTATATAAAAATATAAACTCGAAGTCTTGAAATGAATGTGAGTATTTTATAATCCATAAAATATTTTACTTACCTACCTATCGTGAATGCAAAAAAATAATTAGTCGAAGACATATTTTTTCCCCTATTATCAACATTTTTATATTACTTATTAATAATAAAAACTATATTATAAAATTTAGTTTTGTCATCTAATTGAATACACCACTATTCTGCTGTCATATTTATTTGTTTGGATTTGTTATTACCTACTCTTTTTCAAATGAAATAAAAACTACGCGTTTTCATCATCAAAATAAAGCCTCAGTGAATACCATACCACTTTTTGTATTATACTTTAAGTCACTAAAGGTTTTGTAGTCCTTACAGAATACATCATTTATGTGGACAAATAATTATTTTCAGCAGAAATATCTTTTTGAATTGTCGTATAAAAAAATGAAGATAATAAAATGTGCTTTGGAAATTAGAACCGAAAAAAAGATACTATTATAAAAAAACTTTACGCTTCTTTCTTCTTTGATAGAAAAAAATAAAATGAAATCGAATAGCTGTTAAATTATTTTTGAAAATTTCCCTTATACTCGTACTTCATGCGCTTACGGTGTTAATGATATAGCCATTGGAAAGGTACAAAAAGCCATCTCCAACCATCAATGTGATAGGAGTTTCCATTCAGGTGGAAAAAAAGCATGTCTAAACGAAAATGTTTAATTACATACTTCTTTTGTAGTGTTGCTGACTACAACTTACTGTTGATGAAAAAAAGGTAGGAAAATAAATGACTTTTTGAAATGGAAACACCAGAAATAGGTAACGAGGGCCATTAGTTGATTGCAAAAAAATTTAAGGCAGATATTGTAATTTGACATTGTTTGCATCACTTTTTATGTCATTACTTTAATATATTTTTAATTGTCATCAAAATAATTTTGACATGTCAATCAATGTAAGGAATATGGGATTTCGACTATTTTTCTTTCAAGTACTTTCCTAACTAAGTTCAAACATAGTATTATTTATATTTGTATAATATCGTCTGGGTGACTTCATCTCTTGTATTCTCGCTTTTACATGCTAACAAGTAACAACCATGTAGAATTATAGGCACTGTACTTTGACTGTCTTCCACTGCATACTATTATATTTACTTAAAATAAATAAAGCTGGTAAATAAGTAAATACATGGACTTTATTTTCTTCCAAATGAAAGAAAGATAATAATAATACGCAAGCTCACTATATTTGACTACCTATTGTACATTTGAATATAATTTGTACATAGATATTGTACACACCTATTTATGGCTATGTTATAATATAAATAATATAATTTACAACAAAAATCTGTACCTAAGGCTCACCAAACTGATGAATCGATTTGAAACTCCAAATATATCCGAGTTATTACTATAGAAAATCGGTCAAATTCGATAAAAATAAAATAATAAAAATGATTTTTGGACCTTTGTACAATTATGATGAAATAAAATAATAAAACGAATCTTCTCTCTTTAAAATCGCATTATGTGTCTACTCCACCACAAACAATAAATTTTGGGCCCAAGATTTTAAAATGAATGTCGAATCGGGTCTGATGTAAAAAAAGAGGTCGAGGCCTCTGAAAACAACATTATCAGAGTGAGGTGTATGATTACGACGTGACGTATTTAATATGCCTAAAACAAAAATACATAAAAGTGGAGCGTGAGATCCAGGTGAGCAGCGGTGATTTCCCGGCGCAGCACAGTGGTGGGCCCGCAGGGGGATGAGAGTGACATCCCCCCCTCTCCTTTGGCTTATTTTTTTCATATAAAATATATGATAAAGCAATGAATACAATATAAATATATATATATATATAATTTGGTCTCAGAATAGTCAAAAATTCATATATCCCCTTTCAAAAAAGCTGAGCACGCTACTGGCCACGTATGAGCTTTAATCGTGTGCGAATTTTCAACACGCAGCGGCGTGGTATGAAAATATTATACGATAACAAACAATATCTAGTCGAAACACATAGTATAATAATATAATATATTTCGCCTGTTGACGACATTTCGCCGTAAGCCAACTCGTATCGTTGTGTGTAGTGATTGACTATAATATTATTGTATCTGGGGGGCGGGGTGACCACGATGTCACACTGTCGCCAAAAACTCTTTTCCGGGGCTGTATACTATATACATATATAGATAGCGATATTACAAAACACGATATTATTATTTCTGACACCGCCAGAGCTCTTATCGATCAACAGAACATGAAACTATATGCGCCGCACGCAGAGTACGTGCATTATATACATATACACAGATATTTTATAAGTATATATATACTTGCATAACTTTTTTTTTTTTTGACACTCACCCCACACGTTTTACCACCGTGGCACGCCACTGATATAAATATATACGAAACGTTATCAATAACGAAGTTTCGCCGCTGAAACCGCCCATTATTGTGCAGTGTGTAACTCCGGTCTAGATGCGTATACCTACCTGTATAATATATTATTATTGTCGTTTCCCCGGAGAGCCTCAGCGCGTCTCGTCACAGTGGTGGTCGACGCGTGCGGAAAATTTACTGAATAATAAAAAATATATATGACGCCTGCGGCCTGCTCCATGTATATATTTTTATATTATCATACGCGGGGAAAGGCGAAGACGAGTAGGGTGTTTTCACCGAATTTCACCGTTAACGCATTTCGTTTCCGTATACACACATTTAAATAATAATATCATAATATTGTTTGTGTCTCGTCGTCGAATCTCGCATGGCGAATGTAAATTATTATATGTTTATATGCGATATGTGTGATGACGAACCCGTTGACGCGTGTTTTGACTTCTTTTTCAGCGATTGCGATATTCTGGTGTCTGTTTCACCGCTACGTCTTAATAATTCAGTCCACAAATCGTTAGGGTGCATTACACATTGATCCACAAACGACTAACGAATATCTATATAAAATATAACATTACTCAATATTTACAAATTACAATATTACGACGATATTCCTTAGTAAATTTATTTTTATTAAATTTATTCTATCGAGTAGTTCCTTGTTTGCTTGTTTTTTTTTCTTTATGGTACCTTGTTTCGCAACTCTCAGTAACAGTAAACGAATTCATAAAATGTAAATATTTGACTCAAATTATAATAATATCTTTGACACGAAAGTTTTCGTAATACCGCCTACTTTATCAATATAATACATTATTGTCAATTTAAATTTTGCAAATGTGTTAAAATATGTATATTTGACAACGCGGTTGTAAAAAAAATAATAAAAAGGTTGGAAAGGATAAAAAATATTTACTATATTGGTGTTCACGAGGACCTCATAATTTTAATTTTATATTTTAATGACTAAAAAAATATTTTCCCAATATAATAATGTAAATTGTTATTAATGTTCGCAGCAATAAATTACCGAAAAGCTATTAAATATAGATTTTATGTATCACGCAATACAAGAAGTTAATAATATGTTGTTGAAGAAAAATAACACAATACGATAGATATTCTATAGTCAGATTTAAAAAGGTTATAATGCATACAACGTATCAAAAAATACTCCCTCTTCCATAGTAAAATAATAGTATATAATCTCATAGGAGAGAAAATGTCTGAATAAAAAAAAAGTAATTATAATAATTACGATAATGGCGTAAAAGCTTTTGAGAACTCAACACTAAAATGTAAAGAAAAAATCAAAATTTGTTTTGTTTTTTGCTCTGTTGACTGTTATCATCAGAATTTTTTTTTAAAGTTCTTAAAACTAAAACCTATTTCCATGTGACATTACTTTTCATGTAATTATTATTTTTCAAGGATTTAAAAAATATGGACACTATAATACAATATACTATATACCTAATGTTATATTATATGACATCAATTTTAAACTCCTAAATCACTAATAATACAATACACTATCCATACTACCAATATACCAGCTATTATTAGTATTGACCCAAACACACCTATATAATTACGACGGGAAATAATAAATAATAAAATCAAACACGAATTAAATAATAATAACAACGTAAACATTTCGCGGAATTAGTACGATCGAAAAAATGTGAGCGGAAAAACCCTAGAGTCATCAAAATAATTATGCAGTCCAACAACCCCAATCGGACAAAGTGGCCACGACGCGCTACTCGTGATCCACGTCCGAAGGACACAACCCGACGTCGTCCCGTTCCATTTGTCTTCCTTTCTTCACATCCACTAGATTCACTCGCTTAATTCCCGTCATGTTTATTAAACTTTTGGTTGCCTTTAATACATCTGAATAAACTTTTGTTCATTTGTTGTTCTCTACTCTGCACTTGACCCAAAGACAATTTAATTAGGCGACGCTATCGCCGTGATTCGTCTCTTTGGGTATATGACGTTTATCAAAGTCTCTCACGTCTTTGGTTTTGTGCGCGGCCGGTTGGATTTAAATTTAAATTTTACTGACAGTTTTTTTTTTACTTCCACAGAATTTTGATTGCCGAAACCACTTCCGAGTCATCCAGTCGATCGGTGACGGCAGCCGGATATACATTTGCGGCACAAACGCACACAATCCAAAGGACTACGTGATCTACGTGAGTATACATACCAGCTGCTGTCTGTACTATAATTTATTACAGTTTTTCACACTCTAATTCGTTATTTCTATTTTTGTCATTTTTCACTCGCAGTCCAATCTGACACATCTTCCCAGACACGAGTACGTGCCCGGCGTAGGTCTGGGCACGGCCAAATGTCCGTACGACCCGCTGGACAACTCGACGGCCATCTGGTCGGAAAAGGGCAATCCGGGACAGTTGCCGGCTCTGTACAGTGGTACCAACGCCGAGTTTACCAAAGCGGACACAGTTATCTTCCGGACGGACCTGTACAACTTGACCTCGGGACGCAAGGAGTTTGCGTTCAAGAGGACGCTCAAATACGACTCCAACTGGCTCGACAGTGAGTGTTTTTATGATATTATATAATATCAACGCATTCCGGCTGCAATATTACTCGTGATAAATTACTTCATACTGTCAAATATTTCTAATATTATAATGTCACGAATATACAATGGTAACCGAATAATGTGTTCGCGGCCGAGACCTGCGCTGCCCAGCACGTTTATATAATATTATATTCGACTCTGACCGCGCCGCGTGGTATAATAATATTCGTACCGTCGTATAATATTGTATAACATTATAATAATAATATATCTACTGAGTTTACGTCGATCGCTTTTATACACCTACGCCCGTTATTATATATCGTGTTTATGCGCGTATAATATAGACATAATATATACGTCAATACGCGAGTTGGCCGACGCTATTACGGCGCGCGTTGGGGGCGGTTAGGTCTTTTTTTCTTATATATATTATGATATGTAAATGACTGCCACGCGTATATACTTACGGTGCCCTGCCGCCGTTGCGGTCGTGTACCGGCTTACGGTGGAGAGGAGGACGTACACTATTTCGAAACGCAAACACGTATACCGGCTAGGGATAAAACGCCCGCAGTGACTTTGCCGGGGATTCGGCAGGGCGCAGAAGTTTGAGTCGGCAATAGGTATAATATGATGGGACGAGAGAGGAACTCGTAAGACGGAGAAAAAGTCGAAAACGTCTCAAGAACCCCAACAACCGACCGACCACGTCTGGTATACTTATACGTATATGAGTAGTGTGTGTGTGTGTGTATGTGTGTGTGTGTGTGTGTGTGTCGTGTGTGTGAGTATTTGTGTGTGCTCGCGTGGTAATGCGGGCTCTCCCGGGTCTCCGCGGCCGTGTGTATAATCCGTCGCCGCGGATAACTGACAAGACGTGACAGCGCGCGGCGGGTGATAAATTGCTATCAGCGGCGGCTGACGACGACCACGACGACGAACGTCGCTTTTTACCCGTTTAGGGGTTGAGGGGGGACGGATAAGCGTGCGTGCCCGTCTCTCTCCGGGCACCGGTTGATTCTCCGGACCATAACAACGTCCGGCAGAATGTATAAAATATTTTAAACAGACTCCCCCCTGCAGCGAGGCGGTGTCCCTCGAGTAGTCAGGAGGAAATTGAAAAATGGTACTGTATAATTTCGAGCTAAAGACGTACAGAAAAAAAATACGGTTTTTGTTTGCTGGTTTTTTTCTCGATTTCCAATTGTCTCGCCCACGATTCACAAGCGGGAGGCGATTACAAGGGAGATCACGCTCGGTTTCCGAAACGATTCACCACATCTCACAGTTGGACGGACGACGAATATAAACTCGCGCCATATAGTTTTTATTGCACTGAAATGGTCGATTTAATCAATAACATTGTTTTATGTCCAAAAAACGACGTTAATAATATTTAAGTATTCTCAAATAATATTTTACGACCTGCAGTGGCAATAAAATAAATATTCTATATTATTATGCATTTAAAAAATCGTAATGGAATAAGTAGACACTGATCAAGTATATAAATAAATATATTATCTTGTAGAAATTAAAATTGATTTAAAAGTTATGAAATATTTATAAATATATATTTATTTGTTGGATAACTTTGAAATATAACTTGAACATTATTCGCCTTTAAAATGTTACCTTATGTATATAATATTATGGGGTTTTTATGTATAGTTATCTAGGTACCTTTTATTTTATTATATATACCACCACTGCGAAACAAAATATGGAGTTCATAAAAGTTTGAAAAAGGCACTATTGCTTAAAATCAAAGCAAAACCCATTGACCCAAATATTTTTTTTATTTTTTTGAATTTCCCAAAGTGAAATTGTTTTGCACTAACAACAGTCGTCTAACGGGTTATTTCATTCCCCCTCTTTCAGGGTTTTTAATTGGAGTTAAAAACCCAGTAAATTAGGGACACGTTTTTCGAATTATCCCATAAACGTGATAATGAAAGTCTTAATACCCTCCGGGCCAAAAGAGGATTTTCAAAACATAACAGTTATGGTTATCGTCCTATAATAATGATGACTGAACGGAAGTTTTAGGTGTACATCAACTTATTAAAAATGTATCAGACTTAAATTAAATGCTTATTGCTATCAGTTTACCTTGGCCAATACTTAATTCAAAAACCTCTTGGTAGATTATGAGTAGGTACTTATGACTTGTAAGTGCTCGAAGAGAAGAGGGAAAATCGAGGTGAGACGACGATTAAAGTTAATCTTCACATGAAAGCGGTTTCAACAAAGATAAAATTCGACTAAAAAATCAATCGAGACACGCAGTACCTCGGTCTTTTATTCGTGTAACAATATAATACTAAATAATCAATATACCTACAAATTATTAAACTAATTTTAAACTAAATTGTTTACTCTAGGTATGTACTGTAAAAATACAAATGAAATAAAACAGAATTATAGTGAAACGCGAAGTAAACACGCCAGTCGAAAAACATTTTAATAAAATAAAGTTGGCTATTATAATGTCGGTACGACTAATTCTGGGGTTTATCGATTCGTCTGTTTGGACAAATGGGAAACGAGTCCGTATTTAAAGGGCTAAACTTTAATCATGACTGAGAAGATTATCAATTTCCAAAGGGGTTCACAAGAATAATGATGAAAACTGTCAAAGAATGTTTACGACCGCTAAACATATTATATTTCAAAACATTCATTTGATAATGTTGGTTATTTAAAAACGTTTGACATACGCACAACACAAAGTTTCAATTTTAATTAATTCGACACATCGGTCGGGAAATAAAAAAAAACCAAAATAATATGTGCAAAGTCCAAAACCACAAAGTTTTCGCTTGAATGAGTTATTTCGTCGAAACGGAAAACAAACTATTTCAATTCAAAGATTATCATGGAAAACTGTTTTATTTATTGTTCCGTACCACTGACGAGTCTTCAATTCAAGAGGGGGGAAAAGTTACTATTACCAACTCGAGTATTTTTTCAGACCAAATGGACATATTTTGGCTTTCGGTATTCGTAAAACTTTTTAAACGAAAAGTCAAATTCCGACACAATCGATTACGCGCACAACCGTATATATTATTACGTACGTACGTCTACATGTGCCGCGCATACGTGTGTGGACCATAAAATCGACTTCAGTTTTTGTATCGTAAACAACGCGCACAGTTTTATTATTTCAATCCACTCGGAATCTTCTTCCCCGTATTCTCGTGCGTGTAATATGTTATATAGGTATGTGGGTTTAATTCCACCACCCCGTTGTTGCAGGGGTTCTCCTCGTGCTCAACACCCTCGTCCGCCGCATCCTTACGAAATTGTATTCGTTAATAACGCGCGAGCCGCGTTTCCGCGAACAAAGCGTTTATTACGTTATTTTCCGCTATTTATATATGTTACATGCGTTCGCGCGACGACATACGACATGTACCTACACCTTTATACCTACCTATACTACTTATACTATATAGATACCTACAAAAAATAATCACAAAAACGCAATCACTGTAAACGCCTGCACCGTCGCGAGTGTGTGCGTGTGCGGCGCTCGCATTTAAATATATTATAATTATTAATCAGTCGCATTTCAAGCTGTGCAGTAGCACGCTGTACGTTTAAATCCGTTTATACTCGCCCGCACGAGCGCGATAATCGTTTCGCCTTTAAAACCCAGCGCAAAACGCATAATAATATAATATGATAACGATCCAGTCGCCGCCGCCGGTTTCAAAGGACTTTCGATCGCTCTAAACGCCTCCCCGGCTTAGGGTACACCGGACTCGGTCGGCGCTGATGATTAAAACGGTATATCATCCGCCGCGCGGAAACGTGTACTCGCCTGGAGCGTTCTCCGATAATATACGTATGTGTAAAATAGTGTGTTGTGTGTGTGCCGCGGATAAAAATAATATATATATACAAATATTCAGACCAAAAGTATATACGTACGAGCGCAGTATATTTATTCTCCCCTCGTATGAGTGTGTCATACGCGAGCGGTAGACGACGCACGACGACTACGACTACGACTACGAATAATCATATTCGCCACCGCCGCCGGTGCCGCTGGTATAACTTTTGACGGACTCCACCGCCGACCGACCGCCCTCCATAAACATATATATATATATATATATTAGGTATGCGTATTATATCCTCCGTCGACTTAGTGCTGTATAATGTGATCCCATAACATAGCAGTCGGTCCTCCACTCTTATTCGGTGATTCATATTTTTTGACTTCCCGAAAGATAACGAACGCTCGCACCCTTTTACGAAAAAAAAAAAAAAAAAACTGTCACACGCTCGGCGGAGCGTAAACGAATTGACTGTATCAAAGGCCACTAGCTGCGTATGTACGCCACCGCCCCGCACAGCTGTCGCCCCGAAAATCGTCACTGTCTGCTTGCGTATATTATTATTATATATACGAGTATATGTGCACTGCACCTAAACAGACGTACGAGCTCTCTCTCCCGCGGGGTTTAACCCCTCGAAATGCCCGAGCGTTCTACTAATAACAACGACGACGACGAGTATAATTAAGTCGCGAAATAAGTTTGTACGCGTCTCGTGATGGATGCGTACACGCCGTGTGTAAATATAATATATACGAGTGTACGCGTATGTATAATATTGTGTGTGTGCACCGTACGACGCGGTGTGTCACACAAACTTTTAATAACCAAAAGTAAACGGATACGCGCGCACATACGACCTACGACCTATATTATCGATTTTACACTCGACTCGCGTGGATTTAAGTCATACTTCCCAGGTACATCGATATTGTGATTTTTATGAGAATATTATTCGGCACCACTTTTGCAGCGGACCATGATATTCAAATGTCTTATCCACTCGATCTCTCTCGTGCCTATAATATTCGAGCAGATTTTTAATAATATTGTATTATTAGCGTGCACAAAATATCACGAATTGCTAACAGCATATCGACTACAGCAGCAAATATAAACAATTTTTTTCCATTTCACAGAACCAGACTTTGTGGGCTCTTACGATATCGGCCAATACGTATTCTTCTTCTTCCGCGAGACCGCCGTCGAGTACATCAACTGCGGCAAGAGCATATTTTCCCGCGTTGCCAGGGTGTGCAAGAAGGACACGGGTGGCAAGAGCATACTTAGCCACAACTGGGCCACGTACCTGAAGGCCCGGCTTAACTGTTCCATACCCGGAGAATACCCGTTCTACTTCAACGAAATCCGTAAGTAGTATATTATACTTACTTCAGTAAGACTGAAATCGAAACTAACACTTTGTGTTGTGTACAGAGAGCATTTACAAGGTGCCGGACGACGATACACTTTTCTACGGCGTGTTCACCACGTCCACTACCGGTTTGATGGGCTCTGCCATATGTACTTTCCGGCTAGAGGACATAGATCACGCGTTCGCGGGCCGATTCAAGGAACAAGCCAGTTCCACGTCAGCCTGGCTCCCAGTACTGTCTACCAAGGTACCGGAGCCCAGACCCGGACAGTGTGTCAATGACACGGAGACTTTGCCAGGTAAATTATATGAAAACCGATCAGTTTAAAATGACTTGATCGGATGTGAATTCGATTTTACTTTTCGAAAAAATCAAAAAACCACATTGACTTAAAAATAAATAAATAAAATAAAGTTGTGGACGCTTTGTATGCGCTACAATGGTGATGTGTATTACAGTGGTATAATAATACATATCACAACTTGCCCTATACAAAATACATGTAGTAAACGTGACTATTCGCTAACACATATTTTGTACGCTTTGGTCGAGTCATATATAAATATTTCGCTCACTTAATATTATTATCGTTGTCGTGTTTAGATTCCGTATTGAATTTCATCCGCAGTCACCCTCTCATGGACGAGGCGGTGGCGCACAAAGACAACGAACCGGTGTTCTACATGCGTGACTTGTTCTTCACGCGTCTCGTAGTAGACGTTCTCGATTACGTCGTGTTCGGAAACCATCTACACTACACCGTCTATTACGCCGCTACCAGTAAGTTTAAATTACCTATCGTAATATTATTCAAATATTATGTATAAAATACGAGACACCTAATCCCGATGTGTTTTTTTTTTTTAATGTAAAATGTAAATAATTTTATCATAATGTATTTTTGTCTCAAGAGTTCCAATGTTAATGCTTACAGTACGTCGTTATTATTCATTTTTTAATTAACTCGTTCCGTTTAATTTACGTTTTTCACAGACGAAGGCCGCGTTTACAAAGTGGTGCAGTGGTACAACGACGAAGGTGTACCTGGATCTGCTCTTCTGGACATATTCGACATCATGCCCGGTCTGCCAATCACGGCGATGGAAATATCCAGAAAGGTTTGTTTTATCATTATCGCAGATATTTAAGTGACCTTCGTTATCTCGCACCCTCCTCCCCCACTTGGCATTGAATTATACGTTCATGTACAATACATGAGTACATTTTAATGGGGAGTATTTCTACCCCTCGGGGCGTTGGCGCGTAATACTTGATTGTGATTTTACTATATCCAATGCCCATATGGCGTTTGACACCGGAAACTATGTATACTATATATAATATAGTGTGTATAGTATACCTAGCTAGCCGTGGAGGGTGCGTTCTCGTCTATACGAAACGATATTTATAAGTGCATTCCGGATAACGAACGGTAGTTTAAATGTTGCATAAACAAGGTAAGCGTAGATAGATGTAATCAGAGACCATTAAAAGCCCGCCGAAATAGGCAATACCGCAAACACCGTCGACGGTTCATCAGCGACGAGCGACCGCGTAATTTAAATTTCAACCGTTCAGAGTGTATGACCTGACACATTTTAGAAAACACGAAAACGATGTAATTTCACGAAATACGTCCGCGCTTAAAAACCGTTTTACAGTTCATCAGAAACCGCCTCACAGCTAATAAGGAACCCTCACCGCCGCGTTTCTACTCTCGTTTTTAATGATGGTATCTGAACGATTAGTAATCCCCCGTTAACGAGCCTGCAAACAACAGTGGCAACGTGACTCATCGAGTGGCGGGCGTGAGGGAAAAATACTCACAGTGACTATTATATTCTCCCGGTAGTGTTCGACTATATATAGGTATCCCCTTAGTAAATTAACCTGTAAATGGCGTATATCTGCTTTATATAATAATATATACTATATACTATTATATTGTTAACCTGCAGTCGGTCGTGATTTGTTGTACGGCCGCGTCCGTGGTATGGGGTAGTAGCAGGGATGGCCGTCGAGGGAGAAGAAGAATGTATATTTCCTCGCCCTAACCGACTTCTGCAGGTCTCCTCGTTTTCCACGTCACCACGTTTCCGTCAACACTTTCGGTCCGACTGCGACCTTAAAATGATTGTTATTATTATGCATTCCGGCACTGTTGGCTGCAATGGCGGTGCCTCGGGCACACGGACTACGAAATCGAATTCCATCCCGTCTCAATAAATAGATTTATACATAATACACACACATTTATATATATATATAGTTATTTAAACACGGTAAATAGCTTTTGTGGTACACGTATGATTAATGCGAACGTTCCGGTACTCCCCGGACGCGGTGCGATTGATTAGAGAAGCGCTGTAGTATCGCCGCCGCTGCCGAGTTTTGGCACGCGTGAATGTATTCAAATCTCATAAAGCCCAATCAGCAGCAGCCACTAGCTACGACGATACCCAGCCGTATATTTGTTTAGGACTTGCCAAACGTTATTCGCACTCGACTGCGCCCGCGATAACATCGCGTCATTACAACACGTGTATACCGCGGTATACATAACCCACTCGTATTCCGTTAACCGCAGTGGCTCGTCAGGGGTGAATTTGAGACTGCAGCGCATCCTCGTACTATAGTTAAACAGGATGACAGAATAATAATAACAATCTATGAGAACATTTATTTACGAGTTTAAATAGTTTTTACGGAAAATCACTCAGCTATGTATACCTATCATACACCAGGTATATTATACCTGTACATAATAGTTGTGGGTGTCTCGAGTGTCACTCATCATTGAGTTAGCGCCCTAATGGATTCGTTGAACTTAAATGTAATGATAAACCATTGTATACGTTTAAAAACGATTCTGTGTGGAAGCGGTCTATACGATTATAATTTATTTACATTGTAGTTTAGTAGTTTAATTATACACTATACCATAATAGCCAATACGTTGAACTAATTCTTGCCGAAAACGAATCACATAATTTTATGTCATTACATAGCTTGATTTAATATTAATAGCTGTTACTTAGTAGGTAGTTCATTTATACAGAATAACCTATTACATACGTAGCGGAGGACGGTGTGAATAGGTTTATAGTACTTATAAATAGCTTAAAAGTTAAAATTTAACACTGAATATTTTCAAAATTGTATTGTGTGATTATTGACACAATAATAACAAATGATGAAAAGATTCAGGTTTCCTAAAAATTACATTTCTTGAATTACAACAAAATAACTAAAAACGTTTTCTTTCGTTTAATTACCCAATTTCGTAAAAAATTTAACCATAAAATGTATATAAAATAATTGTAACTATGTACCTATCTGGCTATGTGTATCTATAATAAAACTTTATCATGAGGACATTTTTACGTAAGTTGTTAAGACTTAACTATTAAAATTTGAAATGTTATGAATTATTTATTAGATCTTCAGATCTTGTAAAAAAAACTGAACCAATGTATTTTTGATATTTTAAAATTGCTAAGAAACTTTGTATTACATTTTCAAGCTTTTTGAACGAGCAAAACATTTTTGGTTGATATTTATAGAAAAAACAATGAAAATGATTCCATGTCCTAGAATAGGCTTATATATAAGTATATTTAATTTATTTCATAACAACAAATGATTTTGTGTCAATTTGTTTTTTTAATTGAACAGCGATTACTGTTTTATTTCTATTTCATATTTAGCAAGTCTTTCATTATTACCTATTTAATTATTTATTATTGTTTCATTATTTGTTCAAACTAAATTAATTGAGTAACATAATATTGTTTATAGTTTAGATAGCCTCCCCCGATTGTTTACTCACTGGTATACGATAATGATATAGTATAAGTTTCACCTTGCCGATATAGATTGTGTGTACACGACTCAAGTTTCTAATATTACTTAAATAATATATTTTATTTTGTTTTTCCAGCACAAAGCCCTGTACGTTGCTTCCGACGAGAGCGTCCGACAGATATACTTGTCAATGTGCACTCACCGGTACGACAGCTGCTTGCGGTGCGTCCACGACCCGTATTGCGGATGGGACAAACAGTCCAAGACCTGCAAACCCTACCAGCCAGGGTAAGTCAATACGTGGTAATACGATGATGATCAATACGACGATAACTGAACGACCGTTCGTTGTGTTTTTTTACAGGCTCCTGCAGGACGTGACCAACTCGTCGCGAAGCGTGTGCGAAAGCTCGGTGGTCAACAAGAGGCTGACCGTGACGTTCGGCCAGAGCGTGCACCTCAGCTGTTTCGTGAAAATGCCGCAAGTGCTAAAGGTATACCCGGTCACCTGGTACCACCACAGCAAGGAAAAGGGACGGTACATGGTCTCGTTCAGGTAAACTCAATAACAATAATATATTATTATGTGATGCGGGGCGGTCTCCACTACCGTATATTCATAATAATGATGATGATAGTAGTAGTAGTAGTAGGTAGGTACATCGTTTATTATTCAAACGACTGCAGCTGGGGGCGACGACGAAATTCTGCGAAGAAATTAAATCAGAAATTCGAAGCTCTCCGGGTAAAGGAGAATATTTTCCCAAGGAATCGCTGACGACTGCAATACACGGTATATGATATACCGAAATATACGCGGTCCCGGTACTCGAAGAAATTGAATTTACATTTATTATGTACCGGGTGGTGTACCGAGCTCTCGGCAATTGTTTCGCGTTCTGCTCGCGCAGCGAATATACGGGTAGGTGGGTATAACGATCGCGCTCCAATTACGCAGTGCGCTGCACCTATATATACCGCATATCGTTCCTCCATACCGCGGCTGCCACCACCGTCATCGTCGTCGTCGTCGTCGTCGTCGTCGTCGTCGTCGTCGTCGTCGTCGTCGTCGTTGTCGTCCACATTTATAATTCTTAATTTTCCACCCCGGCTCACGTACACGTCGAATTATACTACCCTTGTTACTAACGCGCGATCCGATAACCGAGTTGTCCCTCGCAACGCGACCGTCGTCTTACGTCCCGCCGTCGGTCATGTTGTTATTATTATACCATTAGTGGATTCGACGACCGGAATACCTACGTAGTTTTACCAGTGGCGAACGCGAGTCATCGAATAATAATATAATTTACGATAAATTCGGATCGAGTTGCGCTCGACCCGACGACATTGAGCAAAAGACTCTATTTTTATTATTATTATTTTTTTTTTCTTTTATCGGAATTCAATTGTACCGCAGTTCTCATGTAAGACTTGTTTTTAATTTTTTTACAGCCGAGTGGAAAAATATATTGCGACCGTCGAAGGTGGCATGGTGATCGTCGGAGCATCGGAAGAGGACGGCGGCCGATACGACTGTCAGCTGGCCGGCGCCCTGTTGTGCACGTTCAACTTGACGGTGGACGCGCATCGGTGTTCGCCACCGGCCCGGTCGTCTGACTACCATCGGGTGTACTCGGACTGGTGCCACGAGTTCCAGAAGTATAAGAGCGCGATGAAATCTTGGGAGAAAAAACAAGCTGTGAGTATAATAACGTAAATTATGAAATACATGTGTAGGGATGTACTCGTGGAAGGCGACTATAAAAAACAAAAACAAACTTAAATCGTAAGATCTCGAAGGTAGCTGAGAAATTTATCGATAGACAGACCTTTTACTTTCCGTTACCAAATAAATATAAATAAAGTGTAGATAACGTTTAACGGGACGGGACCGAACGGTGCGAAAGGTATAAGATTTTTGGGGAAGGGAGTCTTATTTTCGACAATCGCTATCCCGACGTATTATTGTAGCACGTCGGCGCCTTTTACCGTGCAAACGAATTCTTTTTTTCTTCCGTGTTTATCGAACGCCGTAATCTAATTATTCTCGACTCGTGTTTAGAGGGAATTGTTTAAATTATTCTGCTCGTCGTTTAATAACGTTTAAAGTTATAGCCGCTGTATAAACGATGTTTTTATTATACGAGACAGTAAATCAAATTTCAAAATGGTGGGAGAGGAAGAAGAGGGTTGATTTCGAGAACGAGCCAAAAAGATACCGCGTGCGCGACGACTGACGCCAAGAAACCGTTGTATCGGAATCCGCGGAAAACTTTTCGCCTCGCCGATTAGCGTTTCGGACATACTTATTTTGGGATAACAACTCGTCGAGTAATTGAAAAAGTTCTCGGGGAATTAAGACGCGTACGATATTTTAATGCAGTTCGGAGATGACGTCATCGTTAATTATTCGGTAAACTACCACGTTGACTTATATAATATAATATATATTATATAAACGTTTAATAGTATCGACTTTTCTCGTATCACGCGAGGACATCTGTCGTGCAGTGTCTCATATTAAAATGATACTTTATTATTATACACTGTGCCCGATTTAATTGCTCGATTAATTGCTCGATTAATCGATATCGCGATATACGAACACGTCATATAATATTTTATAGGCTCGTGTACACGATAATTCAAATACATGCTCGCAAACATATTCGTACACACGAATGAGGATTCATAAATGTGCTTTTTTTTTTATCGATCTCAAAACATAAGAACCCCACGTGTCTGGTCATTAGTTTTAGTTAGACACTATTTATAGGACTAATTCTGCAGTGTGTATATTATATTGATTATGATTTACTCGTGCCCTGCTGAACGTATACAATATACTCGTATTTAGGTAGTCATGTTCAGTCACATTTTACCCATATATTTTATACCTATAATATTCGATAGTACGATGTAACGTTATTATACCGTGTGTTTTTTTTTTATGCATATCACAGCAATGCAGTAGCTCAAGACAAAACGAGACCGCGATTGCCCAGGGTCTCCTGTCAAACGAATTAAACGCAAGCCCGGCCCTATAAGGAGGATACTATACACGAGAATATACGAGGTGCAAGCAACCGTCGCCACTACCACCACAGCCACCACAAACACCATCCCCATCCCATGTTCACGCTATAATATATATATATATATATATATGTATATTGTATTATAATATGCGTTAATGTTATGATAATATACCGTCATCGTCGTGTCAGTCGTTCCACCGCCGCGGAAAAATAAGTAAAAAAATGTAATAACAATATATAATATATATTGAATGAGGTAAAAGCGCCATCATAAATAGTCGTCGTCGTCGTCGTCGTCGTCATAGTCGTTAAGTATAATATAGTATAAGAGGATTTTTTTTTTTAATTTTAATGCAGATTCACGTATATAATATATAATATACACCTGTAGGTATATAGGTGTTTGTACCTAAAATACGTAATACATGGAATGTATGTACTCGTGTATACGTATATATATTGTATATAATGATATGTATAATGTATATTGTGTACTTTGTATATTAATAATTAGAATTTAATGTACAGACTGCCTATATAAGCTTTAAACTATAACCGCGACGAGCGACGGCCGATATTATACTATACCTTTTTTTTTAACGATATATACATATTTTATCTACAATCTTCTGTGATAATGTAGCTGTTAGGTTTTTTTTTAATAAATATATGGAAATAATATGTTATTATACTACCCAATTAGGCATAATATTTTATAATATGATAGAGTGAGCTTCATATTATTTTTTCCGTTTTATTTTTTTACAATTTTTTTTCAATTTTTTTGCGTGGCTCTTTATTATTATACATATAACAGTAAAGTTATGGTGCTTCGTTATAGCAATACACGGTCGTGACGTTATAAACATAACACTATTTTCATTATAGTGTGTAGGACCTATATCATGATTACATTTTTGTATTATTTTGTATTATTTTATTACTATTATTATTATTATTATTATTATTATTATTATTATGATTATTATTACGACTATTATTATTATTATGTATTTATTTTGACAATAAGACTCGGTTATCACTAAGTATATTATTATTACCTCCCCCCACACTCTTAGCGTAATACAATCAACTTTGTATTTTTTAGTTATATTAGTTTGTTAAAATTATCTCTGTTCGCTTAATTAAATAATGTACTTAAATTATATTTATTTGTATAAATTATTATTGTTTCCGATGCGATTAGAGCCTTAAGCGAGCTCAATATATTTTTTAAAATAAGGTTTAAAAAAAAAATTACAGTTAGCACAGTACATAATTCCAACAAAAATTGTATACCTACACTGCGTAGCGTCTAGACCTAGCCAACAGTAACGCTTAGGCACTATCCCGGCGCTAAATTTATTAAATAATTATATGAAAACAAAAAACAAAAAAAAAATACAAAAAAAATCACAAATAATTTTTAAAAAATAATTCATTTTAACTCGCTCCTTCCCATTTTTTCAATTAGCAATATTGAATAATATTTCATCATGTACAGAATTTTTGACTTGCATGATTTTTATCTATTTTAGTTTCATCGTAGGTACCACTACGTATTTTCTTCGAAATTCCATCCATTAAAAAAAAAGTATCTAACCGTAATACGCATAAAAGTACGTACATATTATATATACTTTTTACGAGTTATTACTTATAAGTATACATAATATATATGTATGTATACGATATTATATTAATTTCACGTTCATTTTTTAGAAGCTACGGATTTTTCTATACTGTAAATACAATTTGTTTAAATATACTTGTTAAAATATTTTATAACTTTAAGACAAGTCATTGTTGTACATTTATTTTATTTTTTTTTTTAGTTATATAAGATTATTGTATTTAACAGTAATATTATTTTAAATAACGTGTACGTAAGACTAAATAGAATTTTTTTTTTTGTAACCAAAAAAAATATGTTTAGTAAGAAGACAACAATAATATTTTTTTTCAAAAAAAAAAAGCTGTGTCAGTTATTTATTTTCCCCGGATCCGTCTTCCACGAAAAACATTTTTTGAACTATTTATGAAGTTCAAGTGAAAATTAGTTCCCGCGTTCCTAAATACCTAAACTGATATTATATAGGTACATTATCCTTACCATTATTATTCATTATCATTTATTACATTGTTGGTCATTTTAACGACCCATTACAATGATGATGTATCACACAATACTACGATATAAACCAATCAAAAATATCTTTCGCTCGTCACCTAAATCGCTTTTGTTTCTTTTTCTATTATTCTTGCCTTTTCACCGTCTCGAACAGTAAGATACCAGGACGTAGGTATTAGACTTGGTACACCACAGCATCGCGGTGGAACTGTCATCCGCCTGAGTGCATTGCTGGCCTGAAGAAACCAACGTCATGAACAATTCCACCTGCATGATGGAGTAGACAACACCAACAGTTGCCATGGTGTGGGCTGGAGAGAAGTGTCAGCCCGCGAATATATTATGAGGGCTTTAAAACCCATGAGATACCTAATGTATGTGTTCTGTGTGTCTGACCGTTGTCCACTTTAAACATGATTTTCCTTTCGCTTCTTTATTAAAAATGTATTATTATTAATGAACTCGTAATTCAAACTCTGTGACTATAATATGAGCACAGTCTGAGCCACCTCACCAGATTTTTCTTCATTATTATAAGTCACGATATACCTATAATGATTATTTTATTTATTACACGCGTAGGTTATGTGTAATATTGATGGTTACTATAAATTTTTTAGTATGCCAAAATGTTTCTACCTACTATAGCAGTACATATACGATACAATTATTATTATTGTATTCAATATACAATTGTTTTATATTTGTGGAGTTTTTACGTGAGTAATTAAATTTAAGACAGTTTTTTTTATTGTTATTGATCTCATTCCTCTTCACTTAAAAACACAAAATCCATATATTCATGACCAAATAGATATCTATTATTGGATGTGTTTTGAGACTGCTACTATATTTGGGTGCCATTTAACATTAATTGGCTTAAACCAACGTAACAGGGAGTTAAGGTTTACCAAAAAATAGTAAAATTCTATGATTTAAACTTTCACCTTCCAGTATAAATTTAATATTAAAATATGTATTAATGATGTGGAATTAATGAAATACGGATCTATCTAAAACTGTAAGATTGGTATAGTTGGGTGTTCTTCATGTTTTTTTAAATTCTTATTACCTATAGGCTATAGTCTATACAAATGTAGAACCTACTTATTATTAATTAAAATAAAATAAACGCCAAATAGTATTTTAAGTTTTTCAATTCGAAATTTAAAGTTTTCGTAAATAAAAAGAAAAAATCAATATAGGTCTTAACGAGTTTGGGCTATACCTACACAAGTAGGTGTTCTATTGTGTTCCCATATATTAATTTAAATATTTGAAAAGTGAACATTATTTAATACCATACCGGTTTTTATTAAATGGATCGATTTTTGGTTTGTATATAATAACCTTGTTTTATGTTAAATTTTATATTTTAATAAAAAAATTATTTAAAAACTAAACTTTTTATCACAATAAACCATACATAAAATACAAATTTCCATGAATAATAAATATTATAGAGTACCTGGTACCGCGGTAACCGAATTTCAGAGTTTTTATTGAAAATCTATTTGTGCTTCAATTTAAATTATTTTATTCACAACATACGAACTTGAATAAGATCATCATTAAATAGCATGTTGATATGGTAACGTTTATTATTGTCAGATAATTTTTCAATTTTAGTCAAATACTAATTTTTAATTATCTTTCAAGCGTAACGTTGTCATTATTACCTTTTTACATATTATGTATCCTTCCATAATATTGTATATTTGTATTATTGTGTAGGTACCTGATAAAAAAAATTATAACCCTAAAATCTTAATTCTCGATTTTTACGCTAATTCAGTTTTAAATTCAAATTATATTTGTATTAATAACTGCAGATCAGGCAGTATGTGCGTTAACGTAAACCAAGTATATGTTTGTGATAGTATGGCGTAATTCTTTTCTATTTATTTCCTTGCCGGCAGGTATTAAGTATTAACGTACCTAGAGTTACTTACATTTACATATATACTTATAGGTATATACTATATAGAGGTGTAAACACAAATCATTTACAATGGTGATAGTGTCAAATGAGTGTATGTAAAATTATAATATGTTATGCAACTGCAAAGTATCGCAGTAGGTTAATTAATTATTTCTTTTTTTTGTATGTTAACAAAAAATCAATCTCTTCCATCATAGTCGGTCGTGACATCTATATACAATACAAGGCGGAAAAAATCGAGTTTATAATAATATAATGAAATATTATTATTATTTACCACAGCCGACGCGCGACGACGAAGTGCATTATTATAATACACATAATAGGTACAGCTGCTGTCGACTGTGAGTAGTGATGATCAAAAACACTTAACGATTAACCAACAGTTTAAGCTTTTAAACATTAAATATTATATATAACTTATAAATAAAACGTATTAAATGAAATAATTTACATCACAATTAATATATAATATTGTAATATGTTAACATATGCTTATTATGTCAATCTATTGATTATTTATTTTATAAATTTTAATTCTAAAAAAAAACTCTATGAAATTAATTCAAAATTGATAAACTTCAACAAACATATTATTATAATCCATTGAATTTTTCAATACTAAAAGATTAAACATAATATATTGATATTAAGGATAATTCAGTATTCAGTAACATACTCAGTAATAAAAAATGCAATCGTTATCCACGATTAATTTTATTTTGTTTAAATTTGTATAAATTACATAAAATATATATATATTTCAAATTGTTACTATATAGTATATATATTATATTGATTCGTATAGGAAAAAAGCAATTAATATAAATATTTTATTTAAGTGTGAAAACTTTAAATCATAAATAAAATCCTTACCTATGATTATAGATAATAATAAAATTGTGATAATTATTTTCGGCAATACGTCGACAGTCGTGGTAACTGAAAATTCTCGATAATCCCATAGTATTTTTATTTTTCTATCAAAAATTACCAAGATTGTCGTCAACAGTGTCATATCACATTAAAAATATATTGCCTGCACGGAAAGCAAATAATAATAATCAACGATCAAGATACCGTGGTTACACTTGACATATTATTATTGTAGGTTATAAGCATGAGCTTGTAATGGTGATGTCGAGTTGAAGTACGGCTGTAATATCAGACGACAACGAGTACTTTATTATACTGTCGGCGTGTGCAGTCGTGCAGGTAGCCACCTCGGAAACAATCGTTTCATGCCTGCTGCATGTGCAATAATGATAGGCTGCAGGTACCTAATAATAATTTATAATATAATAACGTGGTAATCGATTTATCGTCTTCCGCCAGTCGAGAAAGTTTTTGCATTCTCCCGTCGTCGTTTATTCGGAAATTTTCGTTTTCTCCACCCTCAACGCCCCCCCAACGATTTTAACACGGTCTCCGAAGGTACCTGCGGGAGGTTATGCAGAGTAGCCTTTGATGTTGAACACTGCTCGTACGACGTCACGTACGCACGAGTCTACACACAAGTCTACTCTGCACAGTGTGTGTGTG
>NW_019102924.1:0-1900 GCF_001856785.1 Myzus persicae | reverse complement strand
AAAAAAAAATTTAAACTATAGATATTTCAAGGTCAGGCATTGAATAAAAAAAGTTTTTAGAAATCGATAGTTGTCATGGGTACATATAGGCTTTTTTTGATTCCTCAAATTACGTAATTGTTTATAGGTCCAGGTTTATATTGCTAATAGAATATGGAGAATACCTATGTATGCTGCAGGCCTGACGTATATAATATATATACCAGCTACTATGAATCATGAATGGCTTCTGCCGTGATTTTGCTAAGCTAGGGTTTAAAAACCGTTTCGTTTTATAATGTTGCTTGTGTGCACTATAATATACAATGAGTATAAAATCGTATTTCTGTACAAATTAATCATATAAATTATGACGATAAAACGATTTACATGTTTAATATTTTATAGAATTATTGGTTCTAACGGCCAGGTACCTCCTAATCAACGCAGCATTGTCATGTGCATCAAATCGCTAGTACTTATAATTGGTCAGACTAGAACGTGTAAAATAACACAATTATAGTAGACCCATTTATTTTTGAAGAATAATTACAGAGCAGTTTTAAATTTAACTAAAGCGATCATACAACAACTTTATATGCGTTTGTTGAATACATTTATTAAGTCCGAGTAGCTCCGACCACAGTATATAGTTTTGTAAAGATTATTAAAATGTTAGATAGTATTATAGTTTCATATTATTAGAACTCATAACCGTAGATGTCGTTGAATTTTAAGGACGGATAAAAGGAGAAAAACCGAGACTGAAGCACGTGTAAGTCGGGTATATTTGGCAGTGACTACGGCGGTACATAATATAGTGGTGCGATAGGCCGTAGCGGTGTACTATGTGACCTGTCGGAAAGTCGGTAAATACCTATTATAGCTATATAATAATATACCACAAGTATGGCCGCCGACCGCGTATCGCAACGGCGTAATAATAATTTAATGGTGGTCGCTCGCTGGGCATAAATACTATAAAGTGCTGTTGACAAAAAAAAAAAAAAACTGCCGACTGTAAAAATAGCCGAAAACCGTTGCCAAACGCTGCTCGGGGACTCTGGAATGACGCGCGGTGTTATTTCTGGGGATATGAAAATCGCGCGTGGAGACGAATAATTTTTGACGCGGTAAAAAATACAGTCGCACGAAAACATTCCGAGCATTATATACGCGTTTATTATAATTTCTAATAACAACAATATAATAGCAGTGAAATACGCGATATTTTGCTCATATAAAGTTTGCTGCGCGAACGTAACCTCGAAGCCGTCAACGTTTATAAATATGTATGCGCACACATTACGCCGCCGCCGTGGCAAAGCTATATATTACTCGTATATAAATGGATTACACGCGTATTCTGGCAAACACAAGTATACCTATAGTCGAAATTTCGTTTTTAAATAAGTAGGACGAGACAATCGATAGGTTTTTAGTTTAATGGCGTAACTGCAGTACGTCTGTACGTATGTATACATAATGCATAATATTATACATATTTATACCGCGCGAGTGTGTAAAACGACGGACGGCAACGGCGCGTAGTGTAATATTATTGTAATTTGTTGCGGTGGCATCCGATTCCATTTTGTTTTAACTTTTAATTTATTAATAGCGAAGGCCAAGGAGACAAACGTCGTACGCACCAGACATACATGTGCTAAACACTCTTGTTCGATAAAAATGCATACAATACCTCGTCGTCTGTATAGAGGTATATACTATATTAATTATATTACACGCTTCGAAGACTTGTAACGACGAACGTACGTAGGTTGCTCCAACCACTGTTGAATCGATGAGATTTTCCGAAAAAAAATTGTAAGCCAATTGTGTAAATAATAATATTATAAATGAAATTTTCGGAAATTCAAATCGTCCACTAAAAGCTCGGAAAATAAAAAATAAAAGTAAA